>NW_024582849.1:80734-102450 GCF_018398535.1 Haplochromis burtoni | reverse complement strand
TTTAGCCTCCACCCCAAAGAGCGTGCCCTCCTCTTCCTCTTTTCCCCTTCCCTCCTCTTCCCAGCCCTCGATTTCTTCTTCTTTTTGCCCGACACTTTAGTCACGCCGTCTTTGTATGTCTGCGACTTGTTGGTCTCCTGTGGCAGGTTGGTGCCCTCCTCCTCCTCCAGCCGGAAGCTGATGGGGAGGTTCTTGGTGCCTCCGGGGGGTTTGGAGTGCAGGGTGCTGCCGGTGGTGCTGAGGTTGATTCCCAGGCCGCCCCCCGGCATCCCGACTCCGGCGTCGCTGCTGCTCCCGCCTCCCCCTGTGGTCCGCATGGGGAGGTCACGGATCTCTGCCGTGTGGACTTCGTCCAAAAGCGCCTTCAGGAGTAAAACACGCTCATGTTCCATCATCATCCGGCCTTTGTCATGCATCAGCTGAGCGTGACTCACCGAGCGTTTCCTGAACAGAAGAAAGAGAGAAGGTTTGTTTACATGAAGCTTTTCATCGTTCTAAAAGATTTTCAATCAAAAAAACAACAACAACGCCCTTTTAAATGTTTCAGAGCTCATCTCTGTAGGTTTCTCCTTAAATAAAAACACCCTGTGACTCTGGCTGGAATCAAAAGTGTTACCATCGACACCACAGGAAGCACTTCAAACTGAACCGTGCAAAATAAAATAATATTTTTATTGTTGAAAAATTTGGTCTAATATTTGTTTTTACAGGCTTATTGACGAACCTAAACACATGTGCATTATTTTGGGTTGCTCCCTGTTGTCCACATACTTTTGGCATTTTAGTGTTGACCTGACTGACCAGCAGAGGGCATCACAGGCAAACAGTTTGAAATGGAGCAGCCGGAGAAACTGTATCCTTCTTCTCCTTTATAAATTCGACGGCATTTCTTGAACACAGGTTTCGCTGCTGTCTTTCCTCTCCAGTTGTTTTTGGACAGCGCTGTTGCATCCATGCAGAGAAATGACCTGATTCATCAAACCACAGCCATGCCGTTGCTTTCCAAGCCTTCTAAAAGTGATACAGAAGATCCCCGCCCTGCGAGGAGGTCCAGGAGGGTTTTCTCTCCTTTTAGATGAACATGAGCGCAGCCAACGCTTTCACTCTTAATCAGCGTGGAAGTTAACCGGCACATTCGTGGCACTCAGACCCTTGAGGGATTACAAAAACTGCTGCCACAAACACTTTGTGCCAATTAAATGTGGTGGAGGAAAAAGAAAAAAAAGCTGCTGTGATTCTGAAATGAAGCTGCACATTCCTCCACACTGAAAAAGTGAGTCATAATAAATCTATCGACTCTGATTTTAGCTGAAAACCCATCGGAGGAGTTCAGTAGGCAATAACACCATGAGAGTTACGATCGTTTAGTGTCAACTGCAGCAGCGCCACAGTTAAAACTCCACAGTTTGAAGAACGAAGGCCTAAAAAATGAAGCTGGAGTTCCTCTGATGTCCAGCAGAGGCTCCAGCAGTGAGTTTACAGCCTGACACGGTGTGTCTGTGGATAATTTCCTCCTTCATAACACCTGTACCAGGGAGCACATATTTAAAACTCACCCGTTTAACTCAACTTTCATCTTAAAGCATCTTAAGCTTAAAATTTGATCCATCTTATTTTTTTAACAAGCAGTTTCATGCTGGTTTAATCAAACCACCAACATGCTGAATCCAAGCAGAGCCTACACAATTTCACCTCCACAACATTAGTTAAGTTTCTCTCCTAAAGTTCATCCACTTTTTTCAAGACGAATCACAGTGATGGCAGGCTGCTGTGACGCAACACGGGGTAACAGCTGATTTAGGTTTAGAAGTTGACTTGACACCATCGTCAGGATTTATGCTTTCCATGGTGCATAAGGGTAGATGGACCTGTTTCCTCAGCTGATCATCATACCACTCGCACACACACACACACTCACACACACACACACACACACACGCACGCACACACACACACACAGACACACACACACACACACACACTCACCCACACACACACATACAAACAGACACACACATACACTCACACACACACTCACACACAGATTTTACTGGTGTTTCAAATGTGCAAAAGAAGTCCGTGTGTATGTGTCTGTTTGTGTGTGTGTGTGTGTGTGTGTGGGGGGTAATCACACCCTGATCGATCACAGAGAGAGAGGCAGTATCTTCATCTCTCAGACCCCTCCTCCTCTCCTCCTCCTCCTCTTGTTGGTGCCGCGGATGCTGGAGGTGAAGCTTCTGTCTCGGCTCTTTGTCCCGCTGCAGTTCGCGTGGATCCGGGTGGATCCTAGAGGTTCTGGAGGTTCGGTTCGGAGTGTTCGCGCTGCCGGAGCTCGGACTCAGCTCGGAGGACCGGAGCCGTGAGCGCGCATCGACGCGGAGACGAACAACAACTTGGAGGTGAGTGCGCGCAGCCTGCTGCAGTCATCCGTGTACTCGCCGACATGTGCGTGATGCGCGTGTCCGTCTTTGTTTCGTGTGCATGTCAGCGAACACCGCGCGTGCGCGACGCAGTGGTTCTAAGGTGTATGCGTGCGTGCGTGCACGCGCGCCCGGTGTGTCGCGCGTTAAGGTACACTCGGACCCGTGACGGGCCTGTCCCGGTGCTGCATTTGGGTGCTCGGCTCGTCCACGTGCGTGCGCTGAAGCAGGGCGGGTTTCTGCACAGCTGCAGTCCCGAACTTTGGACCGGTCCTTCCAAACTTCCGCCCTTCTGCTCTTCACGTGCTCATATTCAGTCCAGCCTATCACAGAGAACACACATGGTCACGTTGTCATCACAGTGCCCTCCTGCAGTACCTCCAGGGCCCATTAGGGGGTCACCGCCTGACTTTAAGACCCCATTTCTAGAAAATTAAAAACAAAACCAGTCAAAAAACTGAAAGTACCTGCAGTAATCAGTCAAGGTTAAAAACAGGAAGTGACTTCAGTTTAATCGTGTCAGTCGATCCTGCGCAGAGAGCGGCTGCGTTTGATGAAATAAGAGAAATAAAACGATGACGGCAGTAATGTTAGCTAGCATCGTGTTCAGACCTGAGGAAGGCATGCATGAACTGTTGCAGCTGTTTAAGAGAGAAATCCTGAAGGAAACGAGCTCTGTAAACATTGATTTTCAAAGTAAAAGTCCTATTTTCATCTTAAAGCAGTCAGTCTGCTCTCACATCAGTTTCATAAAGCTGAACTTTGACGTCTGTTTGGACTAAAGTTTGGCGTTCAGTGAAAGGTAGTTCAATAAATAAATGCTTTGAATCAACGATGTTTAGGTTCCCGATCATTCAGGTCATGGTACTCCAGTGACTGGACAGAGGGCGGGGCTTACGACACCAGCCATATGTAATCCTTCCCAGGTGCCTCAAACCCCCTCACATCTTGTGTCAGCTGACCTCATTAGGTCACATGATAGGGTGAGGCAAGCCATCACAATGGGTTCACCTAAAACCTCTGCTGATAGTGATCAACACCTGTTTTCACACCATGGCTCATGTGATGAGGCGTAGCTTGATCCACGTCCCAAAGAGAGGAGTCCCAACAGGGCTGGGTCCAAGATGGGTCCATGTCCCTTTTTCGGGCTGTGCCCGGTCGGGCCCCATGGACTAAGGCCCAACCACCAGACCTCGCCCTCTGGCACCCTCCCCGGGCCTGGCTCCAGGGCGGGGCCCCGGTAACCCTGGAACGGTAGACCAAGGAACGCCTTGGCATTCCCTCGGATAAGATGGAGGAGGTGGCTGGGGAGAGGGAGGTCTGGGCTTCTCTGCTTGGGCTGCTGCCCCTGTGACCCGACCACGGATAAGCGGAAGGAAATGGATGGATAGTTTGGACCCGGAAGCAGGATTCATACGTCATAACTTAAAGCCTGGATTAAGAAACTCAAAGCAGCCCTGCTGGTTTTCTTTTAAAGCTTTTTAGAATGAAAATCCTCACATGGTCATAAACTCAGGTCAGGGGTCCTGGTCCTGTGCAGTTAAAGCAGCCACGTCTGAGATTAACCACAAACTTAGAATTAATGCAGCGTTCAGTGACTGAACACAGACCAAGCTCAGTCACCATGGTTACATGAGATGGCAGAGCTCTCCATGTCAGTCTGAACGCTGAGATTTTACATCTTAAACTAAATGTTAGGTGAAGGATCCCCTCTGGAACCTGAAAGCAGCGCGCCACAAATCCCATCGGGTGTTTTCCTGTAACAGCACGAAGTGTGTGCAGGAAACCTTTTCGTCCACTTTCTGAACATGAAAACTGATCCCAGCACACCACAGAAAGGACGAGCACACGGACTACAGTAAATCCTCTGAGAGGTCTGAAAAAATCGGAAACTGTCCAGAGGTGCACAACGAGATATTCCTGAACTGGAGACAGGCCAAACTTTTAAGCTCCTCGGAGCGTTTGGATCACTCCTCTGAATTCAGAGAAGCTGTTGTTCAGTGTCATCTGTGCCTCTTTGCTGGATGGGATGAGCTGAGGCTTTAATGCTGATGAAGATGAAGCATGTTTAGCACACGGCAGTGCAGAGATGTGTGGAGTAATGAATCATCGCTCGGATCCAAACAGTAACCGAACGGCGTGTTTGCAGTCGGACCTGCTCAGCAGCCGTAGACCTGCCGTCTCTGCGTGCAGCTGTACGTCTGCGCGAGCACGCTCCCCGCCTGCAGACCTTTAAAGGAAAGCAGCAGATCTGCAGCTGGATATCAGCCTGTGTGGCGCACACGTGCGGGCTCATTGCTGAAGGACCGCAGCTCTTTGTGTGTTCTGCAGGGGTGCGTCTCCTCTTCCTCCACAGTTTGCCTCACCTGTTTGGACGTATTAACAGCTGTTTGTGTTACCTGTTTCCTCTGAGATTTAGAGGAAGCTGCCTTCTTCTGTCTGTTTACATTTTCACAATCCACCCGTCCTTCTTCGAGCTTTCCCGTCATATTTAGTCTCGGGCCTCACTTTCTCCAAATAAACACACAGAGGCATGAAAAAAACACTGGGCTCTTATGCACTAAAAGTAGACTGAAAGGAATCAAGATTTAAAGGTGCAGTGACCTTCTCAATATTCGCTGTAAACTGAAGCTTTCTAAAACTGGACCAAGCCATGTGCCAATGTTAGCTAATGGTACATGGAAGTATATTTCTGCTTTACCTAAGCAGTCAAAGCACTTTGTACAAGTGCTTTTTTTATCTAACATTTGATCTAGCATCTGAAATCAACTCAGGCTTAGTGTCCTGCCCAAAGATATCTGGCATGCAGTCTGGAGCAGCCTAAGACTGAACCGCCACTCCTTCTCGATTCTCATTCCCGTGGAGCTCGGTTTGCTGATGGAACCGGACCACCATCCACATCTCCACCAGTTAGCTCCTGTTTTAAATAAGTACCACATACATGGATGTGTTCAGTGCCTCGTTCCTTTCATTACAGCTCCTCGATGTGCTCACTCGTGCTGTTTGTGGCACAGAGTGGCCCACCCAGTGTGGCATCGCAGCCTTACATGGACACACTGCGGACTTCAACTTTAACTGCTTATTAATCACAGCTATGGCACACACGCTCTGCAGACAGAGGCCTGTATATGAAGGCTGGCAGGACCCTCGGGGAGCCGCGGCGAGTTGCTGCTGCGGGGATTCGATGAATATTCATGAGTATGCAGAGACAGGCGCCGCTTTATGGCGGCAGTGTGATGTATTGCTGCTGCAACTGCATGCCGGCGTGTTGCGGTGAAGCAGCCTGTACAGTAATGCCACGGTGGACGTGTAACACACGTGTTGCTTTATTATGGTGGACACTGTGTTTACGCCCCACACACACATCCCAGCTCTCTCTATATGTGTGTGTTGGATCGCAGCCTGTGTCAGAGCAGACGATGAGGCCTTCTGAGTCCAGGATGTGTCTGGTGGCGTCCTCCGGTCCTTCCTGTTACCTCCACAGCACACAGCTCTGTTGGATTTTCAGGACCTGTGTGCTTTTGGTTTGTTGGTTTCTGTCATTTCTGTTTTTGTTTTTCTTTTCTTGTGATTATCTGCTTCAGCTCCTCCTTCCTGCATCTTACATGTATACAGAATCTTGTGTCCTCTGCGTGCGTTTTCATTTCAATTCAGCTTTAGGCTGCGCTCACATGTACACAGTATTTTTGAAAACACAGATTTTTCTATGTGTTTGCACCTTTTTCCATCACTGAAAACTGAGATTTTTGAAAACTCAGTTTTTGCGTTTACGTGTGGACGAGGAAAACAGATTTATTCACGCAACCTCAAAGGTGTGCGCCGTTTTTGACGTCACGCTGTGCGCCACGTTATTGTTTACATGAGATTTCTACAATGGTGGATAGAGACAAAATACTGTTGCTGTTAATCTGACTGTCTGCAGCTCTTACACACTTACTGTCCCTCCATTTACACAGACAGAGGCGTCAGAGTGAGCTTTCATTCAACAGACACAACCCAAATATTTGAATAGATTAACTTTTTAAAGTTTAAATTTATGCATGCTGTATGCACTTTGTTCATTCCTAAGTTGTGAGTCCAAAATACTGTCTTAAGTTATTAACGTTGGAAATGATGAAGGCACCTGAGAAGTAACACAAAATTATCTGCCTTTCCAGAAAAACACAAACTTTCAGAAGTACTTAATGTTTTGTGAGGGTACAAAACCCTGGTTAGTCTTTCCCTGCCAGGCTTCTAGACTTCTGATTGGCCAAGATTTCATTTTTAGCGTTTACATGTGGACGGGATTTAAAAAAATGAAAACGGAAAATCTCCGTTTTCAAAAATACCCGTGTACGTGTGGACGTAGCCTTATTTATACATGCGCAAATCACAACAGCAGTCCCTCAAGGCGATTTATATTGTACAGTAGATCGTACAATAATAGATACAGGGAAAACCCAACAATCATATGACCCCCTATGAGCAAGCACTTTGGCGACAGTGGGAAGGAAAAACTCCCTTTTAACAGGAAGAAACCTCCAGCAGAACCAGGCTCAGGGAGGGGCGGGGCCATCTGCTGTGATTGGTTGGGATGAGAGAAGGAAGACAGGATAAAGACATGCTGTGGAAGAGAGACAGAGATTAATAACAGATATGATTCAATGCAGAGAGGTCTGTTAACACATAGGCTACGTTCACACTGCAGGCGAAAGCGCATCAAATCCGACTTTTTTGACCCTATGCGACCCATATCCGATCACGGTCTGACAGTGTGAACGGCACAAATCCGATATTTACGTCACTGACACAAGACAGACGCCAATTATCAGCGCCGGAGAAGACATCGTGAACGCTTCCTGTCCATCCAGTGTAGATGTCAGTGAAACTGTTGGGAAGACAACGTGAACATTTTATTTGTTCTGTATAATCTGCAGATTCTGACAGAAATCTGCAGCTATCCTTTGAAGCACGCGCTCCTCTAAAACAGCAATAAGGATCATTATTAGGTTATCTACATTATTATGTAAATAACAAAATAACTTCAAGCAAAAATTAGGAAACGTAAAGTCCGAAGTCTTTATATTAAGGCCGTCAGTCAAACAATACTGTTTATCTGGGTCTAAACAGAGCGCGTTGTGTGTGACGTCTTCTTTTGCGCATGCGGGCCGCTTTGAGCGTTCACACTAGAGCGCGTTTGCTGTCGCATTTTATTTGTAGTGTGAACGAAGCAGACAAAAAAATCGAGATTTGATCTAAAAAATCGGAATTGAGCATTAAGACCTGCAGTGTGAACGTAGCCTAGGAGTGAGAAAGGTGACTGGAAAGGAAAAACTCAATGCATCATGGGAATCCCCCGGCAGCCTACTGTCTATTGCAGCATAACTAAGGGAGGATTCAGGGTCACCTGGTCCAGCCCTAACTATATGCTTTAGCAAAAAGGAAAGTTTGAAGCCTAATCTTGAAAGTAGAGATAGTGTCTGTCTCCTGAATCCAAACTGGAAGCTGGTTCCACAGAAGAGGGGCCTGAAAACTGAAGGCTCTGCCTCCCATTCTACTTTTAAATACTCTAGGAACAACAAGTAGGCCTGCAGAGCGAGAGCGAAGTGCTCTAATAGGGTGATATGGTACTACAAGGTCATTAAGATAAGATGGTTCCTATTTCTAAGGTTTTTAGGTTTTTAGTGTTTCATACACATTCTTGTGTATACTTGGTCTTTTTTCCCTCCAACCTTGTTACATGATTGTGTCGTATTTCCTGTTTTCATTGTTGCACACATGCAGATTTGTGCCCTCCTCTGCACCCATCCTAACAGTCATAATGTGATGGTGGACTAAAACAGTATCATCCTGTGTTACTTGACCTCATCACAAATGTTAAAGCAAACTCACATGTGGACAAAGAGCTGGCTCATACTTTATAAAACACTCACTTTCACTGATCTTTGGTCTCGTTGCTGCACAGATGAGTCCTCTGTCATTCAGGCTTCCTGTGGACTGGCTCATAGATGTCATTCATGATCACCATAAAGGCTGCAACACAACACAGCAGGACAAATGCAAACTGAATAATGGAGAGCCTTAAACTCACTTTGATCATTTGATAGTTTTTTCTTATAGAGATTGATTTGCATATAAACCTACATTCTTGATAAGTAACAGATTGTATTGCAGCAGTGTGATGTTCAGCTGTGGGTTGAACAGCCTGTCGCTGAAGATTCAAACATACATTTGGAGGTAATTGTTGTCATATTAGGATCATATTAGAAAGTTAGTATGAAGGCAGTTACCAGAGGTCCCCTATCGCTGCGCTCCACAGCGCAGCGAGGTTTGAAGCCCAAGTGGGTGTTTCAGCTGTCCGTGTGCATGCAGGTATATTTCCGTTACATGTAGCGACTCACTGCTCAGCACCAAAGGCAGCCATCAGCGATTTTTCTCCCAGACCAGGCGGAGCGGCTCTCCGTGTTGCAGCCTCAGACCTTTAGGCCTGCAGCTGCGTCGCTGCAGTCTCAGTTTGATGAAGCAGCGAATGCCCTGTGCTCAGCTCAACAGCTCAAAGTAAATGGTAAATGGCCTGCATTTGTATAGCGCTTTTCTAGTCCATAGGACCCCAAAGCGCTTTACACTACATTCAGTCATTCACCCATTCACACACACATTCACACACTGGCGATAGCAAGCTACATTGTAGCCACAGCTGCCCTGGGGCGCACTGACAGAGGCGAGGCAAAGTCAGTCTGGTGGCGCTCTAAGTAATCGCTGCTTACCACATACCTGCTGTTAGATCAGTTAGAGGTGGGATCAAGGACCATACGTCATCATCATCATCTGATGAGGATAAAAGTTGAGACGAATCGTGCTAATTAGCCCAGAAACTCTCTGCTGAGGATCATCTTTGTTTGTGCCTTAAGTGGCAGACTTCAAAAGGAGCCGGCTGAGTAAGACCGCTTCCCCTGCTGGACCCTCCGAGGTGAGCTGTTTCAACAGGGGGGACGTTGTGGAGAAGACAGGATGTCTGCGTGGGTGCATGGGTTTTTAAACACTACAGAACAACATCGACTTTTCCCGTAAATGCAGAAACCCGTTCTCCTGTAGAACTGCAGTAGAAACCTCTGCTTTCTCTTGCCACTGCACTGATCCAGAAAGATCGATGTCTTCACCCTCTGGTTCATCCATCTTTGCCTTACTGCCACGCCCTTTCTCACATTTCAGTGCCTTCATGTTTTCTCACCCGGCTCGCAGCAGATGGTCCCGCCCCTCCCTGAGCCTGTTTCTGCTGGAGGTTTCTTCTTGTTAAAAGGGAGTTTTTCCTTCCCACTGTCGCCAAAGTGCTTGCTCATAGGGGGTCATATGATTGTAGTAAACGTTTATTTTCACGTCTATCAACGGATAGAGCAAAACATTAAAGTGAAATAAAATAATGAAGCTCAGTTTGAAATCTCAGCCAATTTGCTCCATAACAAACAAAACACTGACTTATAGTAAACATTGGAAAGTATTTCTTATCTTTAATCCCCACTGAGACCAGAATCTAGGCCAGCAATGGTGCTCTTTTGCAGGAAGGCAGTATGTTGATAGATCCACTAGATTCCTGCGTAAAAACCTGCATTTATTTTGTGACGCAGACACCTGTTCTCGCCTCTGTCAGTGCGCCCCAGGGTGGCTGTGGCTGCAATGTGGCTGCCATCATCAGTGTGTGAATGTGTGGATGACTGGTTGTGTAAAGCGCTTTGGGGTCTGTAAGGACTAGTAAAGCGCTATACAAATACAGGCCATTTTCTCTGGGATCCTTGGCACCACCTGCTGCATCCTCGATAGAGTGGGCGGAGGAACAATACACTTTTTAGTGTACACGACTGGTTGAAATGGCCAATCAATGTCTTTTTCCAACCACACGTGTCACCCCACTTAGAAATCAAATTAAAATGGGGCGATTGATCTATTGATTTTATAAATCAGTAACTACAAACCTTTGTACAGGACCGGCAAACACATTTTTTAATGATTGTTTTGGCGTTTTTGAGTAAACTTAAAAAGTGAGAGCTCGTAAAAATGCTCCATCACATTTTTGTATGTTACAGTGTTTAACCACATTTCTTTTTTCCTTTACAGTGAGCGTAAAAATCTCTTCGATCTCAGCTAAACATGGACTACCCTGAAGACTTCGCGCTGCCGCCGTACAATTTATCGTTGTTTCTGAACAACTTCAGTTACCCTCAAAATGACACCGACTACCTGCCAATGGGGGTGAAGGTCACCATCGTGGTCGTCTACATGATTGTGTGCATCATTGGTCTGGTGGGAAACTTCCTCGTCATGTATGTCATCATAAGGTAAGATACACACCTCCTCACACTGAAGCTGTGGTGGATATGACTCTATAGCAGTGCAGTCAGATACTTCTTCTATGATCTGATGCTTTGACAGAAATAATTCAGCTTCAACAAAGAAAAGGTTGTCCTCGAGGGTTATTCATCAGTGTGCTGGCTGGGAGATGTTTTATTCATTTTCAGTTTTAACAATCATTTAATAAAATCTCTTTCATCCTTTGTTAGCTGGAGTCCTTCGTACTTTTGAGAAACTTTTGGACCCGAGTCCTACAAAGCTGCGCAGATAAGCTAAAACAGTTTTTATTAGAGAATAATTTTACATGATGAGAGATTTAAAAGGCAGGTTTATAAAGTAAGAGCTGTCTGTTCCTTTGGCTTCACTGCCGTGGAGATGATTGGCTCGCTTTGTTGGTGATCTGGACAGGTTTACATGACACATCCAGCTGTGATTGCTGATAAGGGCGTCTCAACCACTCATTAGGTGTAGGACTATGTACGTTTTCACACAGGGCTGTGTAGGTTTGGATTTGTTTTCCTTCAATAATAAATATCTTTATTTAGAAACTGCATTTTGTGTTCCCTTGTGTTATCTTTGTCGAATATTTGAATTTGTTGGATGAGCTGAAACATTTCAGTGTGACAAATAAAAACACCACCGTATCATGAAATTATAAAAGGCTCATCTCGACGTCTCCAATAAAGAGTCACTAACTGATCTGGATCCAGTCTCAGTATCAGTCTCTGAGTTAGCCCAAGGAGCAAACACGACATAGATAAAAGCTCTGAGCGCTCCGTAACACCATGCTGTGTTTAATGACGTCCTACACTAGCATCAGACTCTACTTCATTTTGCACTTTTTCTCCAGTTTTGTATTAAAGCAGTAAAGCCAAGGTTCAGACCGGCCTCTGTGACGTGAGTAGTTCCTGTCAGAGGCACAACCGTAGATCCTCTGAGGCTGCTGTACCTCTAAAGCTCCAATCAGGCCTTGTTTTCTGTGAGTGACTGAGCATAACTGGGTAACCAGAGATTACAGTCATTTAGAAGCATCACACTGAACTGCTGCAGGAGATCTGCACTAGGGGTGGGCGATATAAACGATATACGATAGAAACAATATAAATTTGGCCAACGATAGAGATTTTGACTCTACCGCTCTACCGCATGTTGATGATGTCATCAAGCTGCGCCCGTTTTGATCGAAAGCATCTCAGCGGCTACAACCATTATCATCTGCAAATTATGGCGGGCGACAGTCATAGCAAAGACTTGAAGCACTTTTGAAATATGGGGAAAGCCAAAAACTGCGCTTCCTCCACTTCCATAACATTGATTCATTAATGTTGAATTCTCTCGCAGCTGCTCTATTCCCATGTTGTTGCAGTATATTAACAACTAACCTCGTATTGTGGATGAATAATCTCAGTTGTTCTCCTGACTGAAGTTTGGCCCGTGTATAGCATCCTGCTATGCGACTGCATTTGTCCTTAACCACCAGAATCCCTCACGTTAACTTTTATCGAGTGGAAAAAAAGTTGGCGTTCATCCTCCAGCTTCACTGTGCTAATGTTATGCTAACATAGCTGTGTCACTAGCAATCACGTAGCACAACATTATATACCAGCTAGCCCAACTTCAGTAACCCTGCATACGCCACTGCTGTTTAGTTTTCTGTCTTCATTTATGTTGGAAGTGATAGCAGAGCTGTACGTTTGAAATAGCTTCAACAATCTCTGTCAGAACATGGTATGAAATGTTTAGGTGGAAGCTAGCAAGCTAACTTCCTGTTAACTTCTAACTCTGTTAAATTTAATAAATTCTGTTTTCATGGATGTTAAACTTAATTGTTACACCCGATAAAGCAGCAACGCTGATGATTTAATTAAAGATGAAAGAATTTAGACAGTTTTTAACTCTCAGTGTTCGTTTGACTTTGGGACCTGAAGTGGACGGAGTTTTGGACCCAGATTACTCCGTGAAGCTCCTCACTACGGCAGCCGTAATGCTCTGACAATCCATCAAGCAGTGCGGCTTACCAAAGTTGTACCAAAACATTTTTAACAGATTTCTGCCCAAATCGGTTCGAGGTCAGTAAGCACAACCCAACCAGAATTCATACATAAGGCACACTCTCGATTTTTGAGAAAATTAAAGGATTTTAAGTGTGCCTTACATTAGACAGAAGAAAGGAATATATTGTGATATATATTGTTACCGCACGTGCTTGAAATTATACCGCGATATGGATTTTAGGCCATATCGCTCCTAGCCCTAATCTGCACTATCAGCATGCACTGTGTGTGTGTGTGTGATTTGACTGAATGTGGCGTAGGTGGACTCACAGACGTTCTGATGGTTGGCGTATCTGCCCACCGGGCAGCTGCTGTTTGTTTGTGTTTCTAATGTGTGTGTGCAAGTTTACCCTGCAGCAAAGCAGCACTCATGTATGAAGTTGTGTAATTGATGAGAGAAAATAATCCGGGCTATTTACCACAGAGTTTCCTGTCATGCGTTTCACGTTTCAAACACGAGGAAAAACAAAACATTTGAAAAATAATTTCATGTAATTGAAAATAAGATGAATTACAAAACATTAATAATGAGCAGGCTGTAAATGCTGTAAAGCACCACTGCAGGTAGTTTCTTCCACTCCTGCCTGGAGATGATCCACGTACAGTCCCGCTCTGGTCCAGGTTTGGACCTGCTGTCCCTGCTTCCCCTGAAGGTGGTGCTCTGATACTGAGGACGGGTTAGCATTGGAGGAGTTTTTTGTGGATCAGTAATCTTTTAGGTTGCTGGTGTAAACAGACGTGGATCCCAGTCCTCTGGTGTTGTGCTCCCACATGCTTTTCCTTACACTGGTTTCACTGGAGGACGCGTAGCAGCACCTGATCCAGAAAATGGACAACATTTCAGGGGGCTCATTGGATCTGCAGTGAAGATAAAAACAGCAAAACTTGGGCTACGTCCACACGTACCCGGGTATTTTTGAAAACGCAGATTTTTCTATGCGTTTGCACCTCCCGTCCACACGTAAACGGCGTTTTCGGTCACTGAAAACGGAGATTTTTATTTAGAAACTCAGTTTTTGCATTTACGTGTGGACGAGAAAAACGGAGAAAACGCAGCGTCAAAGATGTGCGCCTTTTTTGAGGTCACACTGTGTGCCACGTTATTGTTTCGGTGAAATGAATTTCTACAATACTGTTACTGTTAATTCTACTCTCTGCAGTGTTTAAATGCTTACATATACACACAGTTACTGTCCCTCCACACATACGACTCGGTTCTGCTTCTATGCCCCAGCTTTGTTTACTATTTCCCACCGAGGCTTCTAGACTTCTGATTGGCCAACATTTCTACATGGTTAGGAATCTAGCGTCACCTGCTGCTTTGGCATGTTCATAGCAGCGTTTTCCTTCTTTTCTGCGTTTAGGTGTGGATGGGATTATTTTTTAAAACGAAAACGGAAAACCCGTGTACGTGTGGACGTAGCTTTAGTTTCTGTTGTCTCCCTTGAGGTGGTGGCAGTTCATACCTTTGACATTGTTTAAGGCATGCGCAGAGACGTTCCGATCCTCCGGCTCGTTTTCTGCCTGGGGCATCAGTCGCATTGCTCGTTTATGCTCGAGATGTCGTTTGGCGTCCGTGCCCGGTTTATGGCATCAGTGAGAAGAGTTCATCACTCCCAAACAAGACTGATGAGGGTTACTGTTCTGTATTAAGCTAAAAGACCATTACTCTCAAACCTACTCTATAACCTAACTGAGCAGTTTGACCAGCCAATGGTCCACAGTCTCCCCGCTGATGAACGGTAGGTTTTTGAAACAGGGCGGCTGTGGGAGTGTGGGTGGGGGGGGGTCAGGGGGATTTGTACTGTGTGTTGCTCCCTTTGTTATTTATTCCCAAACAGAGAGAGACAGATGGATTCCATCAGCTGGAGCAACCCCACCGCTACAGATAAAGGAAATCGAAGCTCCAAAGGCAGAACCGACATCAGTACTGAAAACACAAAGAGGTGGTTTACTAGAGACACCTCCAAACTGTGGATTTGTACCCTCTCTGCCTGCAACAGATTTAAACACAACAAATACAAAATGCAGCAGTGAAAAACCAACAATGGACAACAATGACAAACAATCACATCCACTTCAGTTTTATTTATATATCAAGAGCTTATCACAGCTTATTTTTGTTTACAGACCCTACAGTAGTACAGAAAAAACAACAATTATATGAGCCCCTGTGAGTAAACACTCGGTGACAGTGAGGAGGGAAAAACTCCCTCTTAGCAGGAAGAAATGTCCAGCACAACCAGCCTGCAGCTGGTTGGAGGTGATGCCTTTGATTTATGGGTGTACAAAGTGTCACCACCAGGTGGTGATCAGCTCTGCTCCTATCTTCACCTGAGTGTCCTGGTGCCATTGCCTTATGGGGCTTTTTCCAGGACCCACTCAGGGACTCCAAGAAGTCTGGGCACTCTGAACAAAGGCCATCCTCTCGTCCACTGTGGGAAAACCCCGACATACTGACACAGAGCCATAGGGATACTCTCCGAGGGTAACTCCAGAGTGGAACCAGTCTTCTGGATAGTCCATGTCCTCTCCAGAAGACTGGTTCCAATTATATCTACTGGGGACCTCATGCACATCCCTAAAGCCAGTTCTACTAAGCGAGGGTTGACTGCTGCCTGACCTGCAGAGTACTGATCTTCTACAGCAGGAGTGTCCTCGAGGGCCGGTGTCCTGAAACTGTTCCATGTGTCCCTGCTGCTTCAGCAAGACCTGACTGCATGCCGAGGTGGCTGCCATTTGATTCATGTTACAGCAGCTCACGATCAGCATGGTCCAATAAAAGTACTCTTTTTTTCAGAACACTTACATTTAGTTACATTTTTCCAAGTTTACTCGTGTATGGGTAGGGTTTGGCACCTCAGTATGCAGTCAGGTCTTGCTAATGACCTACTAATTGTAACCAGGTGTGTTGCAGCAGGGACACATGTAAAAGGTCCAGAACAACGGCCCTCGAGGGCTGGAGTTTGACACCCCTGGTCTACAGCAACAACCCTGTGTTCTTTAACCAGGCACTCTTCTCCAAAGAGCTGTGTGTGAAAGCCGGGTGTGAAAGATTGCTTTTCCAGTTGACCTGCATTCCCACCCTTTCCTGTGGGTAGTGTCTGAAGAATTAGCTGATGGTAGAAACTGCAGGCGTGAGGTTCCTCTGCTGGTAGTCTAGGTCAGAGATGGGGTGAGGAGCTCAAGCTCAAAGTGGAGCCACTACTCCTCCACATTGACAGGAGCCAGCAGAGGTGGTTCAGGCATCTGACCAGGAAGTGTTTCAGGGATATTTACTGTGAGGAGCCCCAGGGCATACCCTGAGCACACTATTATATCAGATGACTTGGGAAGAGGTGGAGTAGGTACCCGGAGAGAGGGAGGTCTGTGCTTTGACTGCTGCCCTGACCCAGATAGCTTTAGAAAATGGATGCTATGTTGGCATATTCATAAAATATGCACACCTCTATAAATCCAATATCTGCATGATTAGTTTTGGACCTTCCACAATATGCATTAAAAGTGAAGATTTATTTTGAAATTAAAAGCCAGTCTTCACTTTGACCTTGAGGTAACAAAGTTAGTCATGTGTGCATGAACTCCAGGAGGTTACCGGCCTCACCCCGTGGGTCAGAGACGAGCAGAAAGGACTTTGTTAGAGAAATATAAATACTTTGTGAACATGAAACGTCAGTGAGCAGCGAGTTCAATGAGGAGTGTTTTTGCTGGAACACCTCGAGAAGAAAGGAGGACCAACATGGAATCTTTTTATAAAACTCACATGGCAGCCATTGATATTGCCTCCTGTCCCAGCGCTAACGGCCTCAGATGTCCGTTTGTTTGTATAAAGGACACAGTGTGTCTCAGGAAACCAGGCTCAAGCTGATTGGATATCAGTGAAAACAGAGTCTGCTGATAAGGCTCGATGCTCGAATGACATCATTCCTGTAAATAACCTCTCGTCATTGGCTCCCTGTTCATTTTAGAAATATTTAAAAAATCAGAACAGTTAAGGCTTCCTGTCTGAACGCTGAATATACTGAATTTGAGGTCTTCTGGGTTTTGATGGCGTGGTGTGCACATGAACACTACAGAAATAAGAGCAGCAGCCCTGTGCTGCCTTTTACCAAGTCAAGGACATCCAAACTCATCTGCTGAATATTTATTTGTCTGTCATCAGGTCTGGTGCTGATCCTTGTCCTTTGGCAGTAGCAAATAAACCAAGGTTGCTCTACTTAAGGATCTGTCTCTGATCAGAGTCAGAGAAAACCTAAAACTGTGTGAGGAATATGTGATATGCAGATATAACAGAGAGGTGGAGGTTTGCTCCAACAGCAACCTTTTTAATGGCAAGGAGGTGGAAGAAAAAGCTAACATTTGATCATTTAAATGGTGAGGTTAATGACAGATGGAAGCAGCCAGCGGCATCTAATTTAGCTCTTCCTTGTAAACAAAAACATAAAAGGATAAAAGGCACAGAGGAAGAGCCGTCGAGCAGCATTAAATGAGCTTTTGTGTCTGTCGGGAAACGGTGCTTTTTGTTTTGAGCCCTCTGTGCTGTCAGACAAAGGTGGAAACAGAGCTTTAACTCCAGCGTTAGACGTGTTTTTGGCCACGAGCAGAGATTCCTGCGAGCATCTGCTGGCTGCACAGCCTGAAAAGGCAGAGGACCGCAGGGAAGGCGTCCTGCCTGCAGACAGAGAGCAGAGGGAGCCTGGCGATGACAGGCTGGAGCTGTGTTCACACCAAACACTTTTATTCTTTACTTGTGTGTTACCCGAAGGGATTTTAGTAGGAAAAAAGAAGCCTGTTTCCATAACAACAGGCCGATCTGTGTTGTACAGCGAGGACATTGTCGGCCCGCTGCATCACTTCAGAGACGTAAGCGTGGCGATGCTCCTCGGAGGAAACCTCAAACGATGAGAGGACTATCAGTCTGAAGGAAGGTACGGGCTTCGCAGGTGTCAGGTGACCCAGAAGCACCAAACCTCCTATCAGAGCTCCAGATTGCGGCATGCTTTCAGACGAAAGCTGACCATCAGACACAAAACTAACAAAGACGATGAAGGACGCCACACTGAAATTTGTCACTTAAAACGATGCCTATTCTTATAATCAGGTAAAAGAAGCACCATGTCACTGTTTATTCATGAAAAGTGAAACCATCATTTAGAAGCAGTGCTTCTGCAGTCCTGTAGCTCCAGCTGGACGGTCCTTTTGTTGGCTCAGCTCTGCGCTCTGACCATTGCAGCAGTTTGAGTCTTTTCTTTCACTTTGGTACACAGAGGAGTCGGTGGTCCCCTCACATCGTCCGCGTGCTGACAGGTGGTATGAGCCATCTGGTTTCCTTCAAACATGCTGCTGTGCGTTACGGCTGAACATGAGACGAGACGTAAGAAAAAGTGTAGAAAATCGCTAAATGCCATGACAGCAGTGACTGAGCGCCACAGGCAGAGAATCGCTTAGGCTGGTCTGATAACCATGAACAGAACCTCGCTCCTCGTTCTCAAACATTTATTCCAATAACTTCATGTAGAGTCATTTCCAGTGCATGTGTGTGTGCTGCCTTCATGGTGACGGGGCTGCTCCGGGGGAGTGCTGTGACATGTTTTCACTCTGACAGCACCCTGAACGCAGGACGATGAGTTCAAAGGAACATAATGAGATGTTTTCAGTGTCTGTGGGAGCTTTACTGTAGTGGGTGTGATGACAGAACACATTTCATGTAATCAAAGTATTTCAGTATTGTTTCAGGTTTAAAGACAGTTCAGTTCAATTTTATTTATACATCAAATTACAGCAACGTTAACAGTGATCCTGCAGTAATGGAGGATTGAGGCTCACCAGCCTAACTATGTGCAAAGAGTCAGCCTGCTGCTGCTTTTCCTTTGAGCCCACACACAACGCTGGCATTACTCAGTCTGCAGTCAGACTTTACAAGACTGCAGTTTTATTTCCAGAAAACTTACAGGAGAGAATCCTCACAGGGTGGAGGAGAGCATGCTATGGTGTTTGGTACTGCACAGAGGTCATTAACACCACCCAGGATACCCCTGGAGGCCATCGCCACATCCTCCTGTCTCACAGGGGTTAGGGCTTCTTCCCCCAAACACTACCCCCCACACCCACGTCCACCAACCTGAGGCACGGTTCTTTGTTGTTTTGTATGTATTTCTACTGTTAGTTATTTATTCCTGCACAGTTGGTGTGGAGCACCCATAATTATGCTGTAACATGACAATAAAGGGCTATTCTACTTTATTCTATCCTATTCTATTCTAATGGATCGTGGATCTCCTTTGTTTGTGTAAGTGAAAAGAATTTACCAGCCAGCTTTACAAAGCATGCGGTCAGTCTGTCAGCTCGTCTGCTGTGGTGGACTGAGCCTTTGGTACCACAGACTCTGATTAGTCCCAGTCTGCAGTTTGAGCTGCGCTGATGGATCCAGACCGCCCAGATGAACACGCAGTCAGGCTTCGAAGTGATTCCCAGATCATAACTGGAACCTTGTATCCTTTTGCGCTTGTTGAACACATCTGTATGTGAGACGGTCGTGTCGGGTCGTTCATCCCCTCGGTTCCTCGAGCCTCTGCAAGGCGTTCCGTCCTGGAGTGTAACCAGAGGTTTGCACTTGGTTGTAAATGCTCTGTATCTCCATCTATGAAGGCGACTCTGGATCGTAGATGTTTACAGTGATCTGGCTGTCTCTGACCTAGTTAGCTGCTGTGAAGTTTGTTTTCTTGGCCGTCTTCTGTGGTCTGCAGTAGCTTTGGCTCCTTTCCCAACAGAGAAGTGATGTTTCATGTCCCTACAGCCAGTCTTAGTGAGCAAGGATGTCTCTGTTAGCTCAGCAAACTCCAGCAAACACACGGTCTGAGTGTGTGCACAGTGTGTTGCTAGCTACAGGTCCAGCTGCTGTATGAGTGAGAGCTGACTTCACTCAGATGCACATCATATCTTCTGTGGTTGGCTCAGTGCGGCCCGTCTTTTTAACAATGATCTGGACACTTTTAAACTTTCTCCGCTCTGATTGGCTTATTTTTGTTTTCAGCCTAATGATGGCCTCCATTACTTACATCTCTTCGGACCTCTTGCTATGTGTGTGTGTGTGTGTGTGTGTGTGTGTGTGTGTGTGTGTGTGTGTGTGTGTGTGTGTGTGTGTGTGTGTGTGTGTGTGTGTTGTTCGGACGATCTTCTGGTTTCCATGCTGAGTGTGGTCATGGGCAGCCAAATACAAGCTGAACAGTTCAACACCGTTTCTGTTATCTGCTTCTTGTCCAGTTAATCCTGAAGCTCTGAAAATGTCTGTGTATCAACAGTCCGTACAAACTTTCTGCGAAACCATCCATCAGTAAATCCTCCACTGGCACAGAGCAAAGATGAGGAGCTCACTTTCTGCAGTACCAGCCAACACAGAGGAAGTTAGCGGGCTAGTTGTAACCACCTACACAGCATGTGTCGCCTCAGGTATGGAGAATAATTGTTGCTCTCTCAGCTGACCTGACGCCCAGCAGAGGTTCGTACATCTGCAATGATCAGACGATGCAATCTGTAACAGTGTTAACAACTGTTTAAGCATCTTCACGGAAACCCATTAAACAATGTGAGCTAAGAAAAGGTGATTCATATGAAGAAAGACTCATCGTGAGCCGCGATTGGAAAGGTTTCAGGCTGCAGGTGTCTGTCGGTTGGTGGTTTGTGGATAACATCCAAAAGTGTCCGTGCAGGGAGAAAGACATCAAACGTTCGTGCTTTGGCTCGGAGGCTTGGAGCCGACTGAATAGATAATTACACACAGATGGTCCAAGTGTGATTTTCTGCGTTGAGAGTCGTAGAAAAACAAAAACGCATTCACACGCATTGTGTCGAGTCTGACCTCCATTAGTCGGCGCTTCATTCTGTCAGATTACATTCACCGTTATCATCACAAAGGTCAAAACCAACACTTTGTCTGTGTTTTCAATCATCTGAGGGAAAGTCTGTACAGCAGTGGGATGGTGGTGTGTGTGGAGGTGGAGGTCAAGCTCACGGCTGTTTTTTTGAAGTTTTTACAGAAAATAGACTGAAACAGGAAAAAGCACAAAGAGGAAAGTTTAGGAAATCTGTAATGCTGCATTACAGGATGGCTTGCTCTCCTCCACACAATGAAGGACACGTAGGCTCTGTAATCTACCTTTGTTCATGAAATCTGTTTATTCATTCCACTTTTTTATTTGGATTCACTGAAAAACACTGAAGCACCATAAGCTGCAGTTCCTCTAATGTCCACATGAGGCTCCAGCAGTGAGTGTAGAAAACACGGATGACCGGACATTGCGCCCTGGTGTATCGGATTCTGGTGTATTACCCCCAGGTGTCTGGCTGCACTCGGCTCATAAGCCAGCCCCCTTCCTGTTGGCGGGGCGGGGGGATTCAGGCTAGAAAAGACAGGCCAGTGGTTTGCTTTCTCAGAAGTTTGATTTGAATTACTAACTTGCTGCTGTGTGAAGTGATATCACAGTGACGCCTTTGATTGGCTGCTGCAGAGAAACTTGTGTGTCTCTGTTCAGGTGTGACAGATAAAGCAGAGACGCTGGGAGGAGTTCCAGCACTTACAAAACCTCGACTGACCAGTTTCAAAGTGCCAGTGTGATGCGCTCTGACCTGGACTCACTGCACTGCTTCTAAAGAAATGTAAAGATTTGCGATTTCTATGCTGATTAATTGCTAAAAGTAATGAACTTTCTAAGCTAAGATAAGCAGTGTGGTTTTTGGTGGCTGTGATGTTTTCCTCTTAGAGAATAATCAGTGCACATTCACCTTGAATAAGAAATCGCTCTGTTGTATTTGAATGTTCGATAAAGTCGGTGCTACGGTTCAGACGTCAGGTGTGCAGCAGGTACTGCTGCCTGCTTGCTCACTGACGTGACTGTCCATGACTGTGTCGGTGACTGTC
>NW_024582849.1:68128-79946 GCF_018398535.1 Haplochromis burtoni | reverse complement strand
GTGACTGTGTCGGTGACTGTCCGTGACTGTGTCAGTGACTGTCGGTGACTGTGTCGGTGACTGTCGGTGACTGTGTCAGTGACTGTCCATGACTGTGTCAGTGACTGTGTCCGTGTCCATGACTGTGTCCATGACCGTGTCCGTGACCGTGTCAGTGACCGTGTCAGTGACCGTGACCGTGTCCATAACCGTGTCAGTGACTGTGTCCATGACTGTGTCCGTGTCAGTGACCGTGTCCATGACCGTGTCAGTGACCGTGTCCATAACCGTGTCAGTGACCGTGTCCATGACCGTGTCCATAACCGTGTCAGTGATTGTGTCCGTGACTGTGTCAGTGACCGTGTCCATGACAGTGTCCTTGACTGTGTCCGTACGGTCATGATCAGTATCATACTGTGCGAGGAGCAGGCCAGACTCTTCTTCAGCTGCTGTGCACAGCTAATTATTAAACAGAAGCAGGTCCCTGCCTCTGTTCTCACCTGCATGAACAGAAACACTGTAAACTGAGTGTTCGTGGTTCTCAGTAGCAGTAACACAGTACTGACTGCAGACGAAACACACAGCACTGAAAACGCTGTCAGTGTTCCTGTCTGCCCGTCTAACACCGGCTCACAGGTTTCCAGAGTAAATGACAGAAAGACAGCTGAAGAGGAAGGAGACGTCTGTGTCTGTGTGTGTCAGTTTATAATAAACATTACATGTTTTTAAACTCAGACGGCCGTCCTTTCTTCACCCTCAGTTTTACTGGGCTCCCAGCAAAGCCTGATGTGTATAACCTGTCTGTGTTATTAAAACCCCTCTGTGGCCCTGGGACCATAAATGGTCCCTTTAGGTTTTCAGGTACAAGCCATTTGCACTGTGTTGAATAGAATATAGCCAAATTCTCTAAAAAAAAGTTTGGCATAATTTCATTTCAAAATTCAAGTCTGACTTCCTTAAATTAGCTTCAGTGGCTAAGCTAACGATACACATCCTCTTAGAGCCCTAGGGACCATTTTTGGTCCCCATTGACTTCCATTATAAACGCTATTTTTCACTGCAGAATTATTACCGTTAATGTCTTGGTGAATACTTATGTGTCCGTTTCGTTTTGGTCTATGAGCCTTAGAGTTGTAATTTTTTTATTTGTCCACCGGGTGGCGCCCTCGCTCCACATTTGATCCCTGCTGGAAAACAGCGGGCTGCTTGGAGAGACCTGCGGAAAATGAAGCCTCATTTCCGGCGTGCAGCAGCGGCTTCGCCCGCTGATCGGGCGGGACCATTTTTTGGTCCCTAGGACCATGAGAGGGTGCATTTATTTTTTTAGTCAACAGGAAATGACGTATTTGTTGTCACGTGGTATCGGACGTGTGGGCTGGAAAAAGCAGTCCCCGGTGATCGTGCCCCGGTGATCGTCGCGACTTACCCCGGCAACATGCACTGATTTCGGCCTAGAGGAGGAGCATTTGCCGCCTGGAGACCATTTTCTGGTCCTGAAAAAAAAAAAAAAGCAATCGAAATGACTGTTGGTGCCAATCTTTAGTCCATCTAAAGGCCTAATTATAATAACAAACAAATATTACTTCAAATGTTTTTTTTGGAAAATATTTAGTTTTTTGTTTTTTGGGGCTAAAAACAGGGCGCTCATGTAATAAAACTGGGATTTAAAGGGTTAAAACAACGAAAATATAATTAAAACTGTATATGAATATTTCAGGGAGAAGTAGTTTTAAAAGACTGACCAATTTAAAATGGAAAAAAATATGAATATATAATCTTTTTATTGCACTTTTGGGGCGGGACCATTTATGGTCCCCAGGGCTCGGAAGGGGTGCATTTTTAAAGGGCCAGACAGGGGTTTTAACTGGAGCTTTGCATGAACCTGTTATTGATGGTCTCTGTGTCAAATGTCCAGGTGACAGGACAGTGTGAATTATTATTCTTGTACTGTGGAAGGAAGAGGTGGATCGTTCATCTTTACACCTGCAGAAATAAACTGTCTGGTCTCCGTTAGTATTCTGGCCCGTCATAGCACATGTGTGGAGGGATGATGGTTTTAGATCTCACCTGTTTGCAATAATAGGGGTGCTGCCTCTTTGACTGACAGGTGGATGGTGACACAGGCAGATGAAGCTGCTAGCTGTCTGCTAGGCTGAGCTGGATCATGTGACCAATAACATGGCTGCTGTGAGGTCACTGTATTAACAGAGCATCCAAGAAGGTGGAGCTCCAGGTTTAATGAGTAAAATTTTATTGTTTTGATTGAATGATACTGATTTCCAGGTGTCTGAGTCTGTGCGATGCTCCCATACAGTCTGATAACATAGGTAGTTAGCATCAGCTGATAACATATAGTTACTTGTGGTGCCAGGAAAACAAGATGGTGACGGCTAAACGCCACCGCTGAGGCGTCCAGACCATCGGTGCTGTCTGTTTTTGTGGAGGAGGCTTGGTTCTGACCGACTGACTCTCAGAGGGACAGAAGCTGTTTGGCTTCACGCTCGCTGTTTTCCCCTCAGAGTCTGACGTCTGCAGGCTGGCCTGGGTGCTCTGGAGGTATTTCTTTTATAGGAGAGCAGTGATGAGGTTAAACTGAGCCACAGGACCAATGACTGATGCTCCACGTCTGCACTTCAACCAAAGCTCATCAGTCATCCACGCTGCGCTCACTCTGGCTCAGCTTTTTTATTGCCAGCGTTCTTTTGGCCAGAAGTCTCCTAGATCAAACAAAATGTTTTATCGTCCTGGATCTGTTCCCATCAACCAGGCTTTGCACGCTTGTTCCAGCACGCTGAAGTCTAAACCTAACCAGCTACAGGAGCCCGCAGTGCGCTTGGGAACACGAAACTATACAATAATGCAAATGTGAGGCCGCAGTGAGAGGAAACACTGAAGAGAAATCACCTGAAGGTATCACCTGTGCATGTCTAACAGAGGAGGAGAGCCAGGCGAGCGGCTGAAGCTCCCCTGCTGAGAGGGAAAAGACTGAACCAGGGCCGCAACCGTTCATCAAGTAACTCGAACTCTTAGATTAGATTAGATTTGTCTACTCAGATTCTTTGTGCATCGATGCTTCGTTTAATGCCCGCCGATGTTTCAAACGATGTAAACACGAGCGTTTCGACTGAACACATACCTGCAGTACATGCGAATCAAAAGTCTGACCACATCAAGCCCACGCCTCCAAGCAGTGGAGGCAGAGTCTGTTTACACACAGGGACAGCAAAGAGGTGGAGACTGAGCTCAGGTTGAGTGAAAGAAAGGGGTGCAGTGGCTGTACTGGGCTATATTTATGTCAGGGCTTTTGTTACATTGTGCACATTGAAAGTTGTGAGGTTGGACTCGAGTGCTGTGAAGCAACAGTGTTACCAAAACTTTTAACCTATAAATGACACTCATGTAATGAGCAGTGTGTCAGCACGTTTGGCAGAAACACAGTAATGACTTAGCACAGTGTGTATTGATACTGTGTTTTTAGAGAGACCTAGCATGTGCCCATCTTTAAACTTTGACACTTCAGTGTTTTTTCATTTATGAGAAATCCACTTTGCCTCCACTTTTCCGAACTCTGTCCTCTACGATGCCGACCTCAGCGTGGAACTGCCTGTTAAAGGTCCGGCTGACCTTTTTAACTCTACATGCTCTGGTACTCTGTCGCTGATGTCAGGACTAAACGCTAAATCTTCACGTCACCCTTGGCTGCATGAAACCACTCGTGCTCTCAGATGCAAATGTCGACGTGCAGAGACAAAGTGGAAAAAGGACAAACTCCAGGTGTCTTTGGGCGTCCTACTATAGACCACTGTTAGAGCTGCAAAATTTGCTTTTCTGTCCAGCGTCATCAGTGACAAACCCCGAGTTTTTTTGAGTATTTCTCATTGTGTGATTAACCCCTTTGCCACCGTTTCTATGGAGGCTTCCTCTGCACTTTGTGAAAAGCTTTTAAAGCTTTTGTTTTTTGTATCATATGATTTATTTAATACATTTTATGTGGAGTGAGTAAATAAAAGTATATTTACGGTGGCTCCTAGAGAAAAAACACGTACAAACTCCAAAACACGTACAAAAGACAACAGAAGTGCTCCAGGATGCTAGGGGGCAGTGTTGAGCTTTTGTTACCGAGTGGCTACACAAGCCAGGAAGTACCAACGACCGGATTTGGTGTGTGGCAGTAACAGGTAAATGAACATTTTTTTAATTATTTAAATATATATGAGTGCTTGTGTATAAATACACAAACCATACACATATGCTTTCAATTGTGTAATTTAAGTGATGTAGTAGCTCTGTTTTGGAAGTTCAGTTAATGCTAGAAATGTGTTTTGGAGTTTGTACGTGCTTTGTCTCTAGGGGCCACCACATATTTTTATATATAAACATATATAATTAAAACCCCGTTTTTTTTTACATTCGTAATTTCTTTTGTGCATAATTTTATATTGTTGTTAATAATACATTAATTAAAGCAACAAAACAACCTGAAGAGCCGGTTGGGAGCCAAAAGAATGCTCTTCATGTTATTGGGCCTAGTGTTTCATTTTTATTAAATGCTCCCTTGTCATCAGGTTGTGTACCAGCTGCTTTCAAACATGCAGTTGTGCAGCCCATTATTAAAAACAAAGATCCAAATTCTAACTACAGGCCGGCCTCTAAACTCTGTTATATGTCCAAATAGTTGTGTTTAAGCACCTTCAGAGATTTTTAGACCCTCAAAGCGTTCGTGAAGTGTTCCGGTCTGGTTTTGAATCTCGTCACAGTGCTGAGACGACGCTTTTTAATCTTCTTCTTTTAACTGTCGACTCGGGTTGTTCTGCTATTTTAGTCCTTTTAGATTTGACTGCCACCTTTGATCAGAACATTTTTCATCCAGACTTGAACACGTTGTTGGTCTCAGAGGCTCAGTTTTATCATGGTTTAACTCATAGCCGTCACAGAGGTCTGTTTCTGGGAAACACTCCTCTTCCTTTGCCCCTGTTAGTTGTGGTGTGACACAGGGGTCTGTTTTCAGTCCAAGTCTCTTCTCCTTATACATGCTGTCTTTGGGATCTATTTTCAGGAAACACTGTTATGCTGATGACATCCAAATGTACTTCCCCTTGAACCTGGACGTCTCTGTCCCACTGCAGCCTCTGCTTAACCGTCTACAGTGGGGCAAAAAAGTATTTAGTCAGCCACCGATTGTGCAAGTTCCCCCACCTAAAATGATGACAGAGGTCAGTAATTTGCACCAGAGGTACACTTCAACTGTGAGAGACAGAATGTGAAAGAAAAATCCATGAATCCACATGGTAGGATTTGTAAAGAATTTATTGGTAAATCAGGGTGGAAAATAAGTATTTGGTCAATAACAAAAATACAACTCAATACTTTGTAACATAACCTTTGTTGGCAATAACAGAGGTCAAACGTTTACTATAGGTCTTTACCAGGTTTGCACACACAGTAGCTGGTATTTTGGCCCATTCCTCCATGCAGATCTTCTCGAGAGCAGTGATGTTTTGGGGCTGTCGCCGAGCAACACGGACTTTCAACTCCCGCCACAGATTTTCTATGGGGTTGAGGTCTGGAGACTGGCTAGGCCACTCCAGGACTTTCAAATGCTTCTTACGGAGCCACTCCTTTGTTGCCCGGGCGGTGTGTTTTGGATCATTGTCATGTTGGAAGACCCAGCCTCGTTTCATCTTCAAAGTTCTCACTGATGGAAGGAGGTTTTGGCTCAAAATCTCACGATACATGGCCCCATTCATTCTGTCCTTAACACGGATCAGTCGTCCTGTCCCCTTGGCAGAAAAACAGCCCCATAGCATGATGTTTCCACCCCCATGCTTCACAGTAGGTATGGTGTTCTTGGGATGCAACTCAGTATTCTTCTTCCTCCAAACACGACGAGTTGAGTTTATACCAAAAAGTTCTACTTTGGTTTCATCTGACCACATGACATTCTCCCAATCCTCTGCTGTATCATCCATGTGCTCTCTGGCAAACTTCAGACGGGCCTGGACATGCACTGGCTTCAGCAGCGAACACGTCTGGCACTGCGGGATTTGATTCCCTGCCGTTGTAGTGTGTTACTGATGGTGACCTTTGTTACTTTGGTCCCAGCTCTCTGCAGGTCATTCACCAGGTCCCCCGTGTGGTTCTGGGATCTTTGCTCACCGTTCTCATGATCATTTTGACCCCACGGGATGAGATCTTGCGTGGAGCCCCAGATCGAGGGAGATTATCAGTGGTCTTGTATGTCTTCCATTTTCTGATGATTGCTCCCACAGTTGATTTTTTCACACCAAGCTGCTTGCCTATTGTAGATTCACTCTTCCCAGTCTGGTGCAGGTCTACAATACTTTTCCTGGTGTCCTTCGAAAGCTCTTTGGTCTTGGCCATGGCGGAGTTTGGAGTCTGACTGTTTGAGGCTGTGGACAGGTGTCTTTTATACAGATGATGAGTTCAAACAGGTGCCATTCATACAGGTAACGAGTGGGGACAGAAAAGCTTCTTACAGAAGACGTTACAGGTCTGTGAGAGCCAGAGATTTTCCTTGTTTGAGGTGACCAAATACTTATTTTCCACCCTAATTTACGAATAAATTCTTTACAAATCCTACCATGTGGATTCATGGATTTTTTTCACATTCTGTCTCTCACAGTTGAAGTGTACCTCTGGTGCAAATTACTGACCTCTGTCATCATTTTAAGTGGGGGAACTTGCACAATCGGTGGCTGACTAAATACTTTTTTGCCCCACTGTACCATATGTTAAAGCTGTTAACACAGAGTTTTCTCACCCTAAACAAAAACCAGACTGAACTGATTGTTTTTGGAGGCCACGCCCCTTTGGATGAGCTAACTCAGAGCCTCGGTCCTCTCGCTTGTCATCATTCTCAGACTGTTAGAAACCTCAGAGTGTCTTTAGTCGGATCTTTAAATGAGAGAACCAAGCTGTGAAAAACAGTTTTCATCAGTTCGGTGAAATTGCCAAAGCGATGTCTCATCTTCCTCCTAAAGACCTGGACAAACGTATCGATCACCACTAGACTGGACTACTGCAGACCTCTCTGTTTGGGTCTCCAACACTCGTCTCTCTGTCGCCTGCAGTTAGTCCCAAATGTTGCTGCACGTCTTTTAACAGGTGTTAGAAGACAGACTTACACCGGCTCCCTGTCCATTATCGTGTCGGTTTTAAGATTTTTAAAGTGTTAAATGGTGGCAACCTCCTCCACATATTTAACCTCAAAACAGCACTGAGATCATCCAACAGATGCTCTTAGTACAGCCGAGGTTAAAGCGTAGAGGAGATCGGGCCTGGACTCTGGAGTAACTTGATATTTGTACTACAGAGTCTATACGGTGTCACTTTTTTACACTGGCTTTTAATTGAAGTACCATCAGGTTAGTTTTATGTTTGTGTTTATGTTAAATATTAATTTCCTCTGGTTCTTCTTCCCTCTGCTTCATGTCTGGTATCTGTGCACTTTGTGTTCATCTCTCACTGTCAAAGAAGAAGAAGAGTGGCTTTGAACAGCCAATCAGCCGAACATTTCAATCACGGAGCAGCTGAAGAAGTGAGAAGAAAAGGACGAGGAGAGGCAGGAGAAGCCCTCGGTCCTTTCTTCTGCTTGTGTCCCTCATTATCTGTTTTTATGCTTTCATCTCTGATTATCTTCATCATCTGTCTGCTCCCGTTTTTTCTTCATGTTCATTTAATGAGCTGGATCTGAACAGAGAGCTCTGAAGAACAAACGACGGTCGTTATCTGAGATTCGGGGACGAATCCGTCTGTCTTTGGGTGCCTCCTGTGACCGTTCGATACTTTGTGGTTTATTTTGAAAGATGCAAAGTGCAGTCCTTCTCAGTAGTTGGTTTGTTTTCTGTTGGATTTATCATGACTCTCCCCGTTTGTTGGCCTGTTTATCTCTATCAGATCTTCTGGCTGGATATGTGACCACTCTTGGTTAAGTGTAAATTTGTTGGTTTCCTGGCATGGACCCGACTTTTAATTCAATTTCAGTTTTATTTATACAGTGCCAAATGACAACTGTCGTGGTCCTGAGCCTGACGACTCAGGGTTTTGTGTTGTTTTATCGTATTTTATGTTCTTGTTTATTCGGATTGTGTTTTCCATTATGATTTGCCATTTGATAGGCTTCTGTGCTGCCCTGGTCCCACTTCTCTCTGTTCCCTCTGTCTGTCCATGATGTTGTTATGTCTGCTCATGAGTCGGCGTCTGTTAAGTTCTGTGTCTCGTCTGGATCGCTGTGTCTGTCGTGTACTTCCTGTTTTACTTTGTAGGTCTGTGCCTTATGTCAGTGCCTTCAGTTTTGTGCTCTCCCTGTCTCGTCAGTGTCTCCCAGCTGTTTCCTCTCAGTCCTGTCACCTCTTGTATTTAGTGTCTGCCCCAGCTCGTTGTCGCATTGTCCCTCATACTTCACTGTGTGTTCTGTTTGCCAGCCTGCCTGTTATTTTTTCTTTCCCAGTTTAGCTAGTTTTCTGTTCTGTCTGGTACCCCACAATAACACCGCATGTTTTGAGTTCACTTTGCTTCTGCAAGTCCAGCTCTTGGGTCCACCATTCCTGCCTACCTTCACACAGCCATGACAACAACAGTCGCCTCAAGGCGCTTTATATTGTACAGTAGATCGTACAATAATAGGTACAGAGAAAAGCCCAACAATCATATGACCCCCTATGAGCAGCACTTTGGCGACAGTGGGAAGGAAAAACTCCCTTTTAACAGGAAGAAACCTCCGGCAGAACCAGGCTCAGGGAGGGGCGGGGCCATCTGCTGTGATTGGTTGGGGTGAGAGAAGGAAGACAGGATAAAGACATGCTGTGGAAGAGAGACAGAGGTTAATAACAGATATGATTCAATGCAGAGAGGTCTGTTAACACATAGTGAGTGAAGAAGGTGACTGGAAAGGAAAACAGCCTACGTCTATTGCAGCATAACTAAGGGAGGATTCAGGGTCACCTGATGATACAGGTGTGTGAAAAAGCGTTTGTACCCTTCTTGATTTTCTATTTTTTTCTATGTTTGTCACATTTAAATGTTTCAGATCATCAAACAAACTTAAACATTAGACAAAGATAACACAATTAAACACAAAATATAGTTTTTAGATGAAGATGTTTATTATTAAGGAGGAAAAACTGAGATAAACAAATGACAAACAAAATAATCAAATCTAATCACTTTTATCGTCACATGACAATACTGGTACACTGGTGCAGCACATGTGAGTGAAATGGGGTTAAGAATGCCCGGCTGACCAAAATAATCCCAAGAGGTCACAAAAGACCCCAGAACAACATCCAAAGGACCGCAGGCCTCACTTGCCTCAGTCAAGGTTGGTGTTCATGACTCCACCACAAGAAAGAGACTGGGCAACAATGGGGTCCGTGGTTCAAGGAGAAAACCACTGCTGAGCAGAAGGAACAAAAAGTCTGCCTGGAATGGTCTCGATGAGCTCCAAGACTTTAGGGAAAGTACTCTGTGGACTGACGAGACAAACGTTGAACTTGTAATGGTGTGTGTCCCAGCCACATGTAATAGGACACAGACTTTCTGAAAAGCAACATCATATCAGCAGTAAAGTGTGTTGGTAGTAGAGTGATGGTCTGGAGCTGTTTTGCTGCCTCATGATTTGGAAGACTTGCTGTGGTAAATGGAACCATGAATTTTGCCGTCTACAGAAACATCCGGCCATCTGTTCGAGTTGAAGCACGGTTGGGTTCTGCAGCAGGACAATGATCCAAAACACACACAACAATTCTGCAAAGAAGAGTGGGCCGAACTTCCTCCATGGTGCTGAAACAGGCTCATTGCCAGTTATCACAAATGCTTGATTGCACTTGTTGCTGCTAAGATTGGCTCAACCAGCCATTAACATGACTGGGGGATAGGATGGGGAGAAAGAATGAAAGAGAGTGAGAGAAAGAAAAATAGAGGGGAGAAGAGATGGTGAGAAAGGGGGGAAGAAAGAAAGAAAAACAAACAAAACACCTGGGTCACCTGTATGGAGGGGAAAAAAAACAGAAGAGAAAACAAACAACAAAGAGCAACATAATAAAAAAAAAAAGCATCATCACAATAAACTAGCTAACAGTAACGTAAGATCGACAGCGCACAATGTGCTTTGAGGTAGCAGCCAAGAAAGGTGTAGTTTGTGTCTGTGCACACCTGTGTGGATCAGCATGCTTGTATTTAAAAGGTTCCTTCATGTAATGATCTGCTAGAGAGTGTGGGGAGCCACAGCCCCGTCCCCCAGGGTATGAAGCAGGTATGGAACTGAGGACACAGACTTTCTGAAAAGCAACATCATATCAGCAGTAAAGTGTGTTGGTAGTAGAGTGATGGTCTGGAGCTGTTTTGCTGCCTCATGATTTGGAAGACTTGCTGTGGTAAATGGAACCATGAATTTTGCCGTCTACAGAAACATCCGGCCATCTGTTCGAGTTGAAGCACGGTTGGGTTCTGCAGCAGGACAATGATCCAAAACACACACAACAATTCTGCAAAGAAGAGTGGGCCGAACTTCCTCCATGGTGCTGAAACAGGCTCATTGCCAGTTATCACAAATGCTTGATTGCACTTGTTGCTGCTAAGATTGGCTCAACCAGCCATTAACATGACTGGGGGATAGGATGGGGAGAAAGAATGAAAGAGAGTGAGAGAAAGAAAAATAGAGGGGAGAAGAGATGGTGAGAAAGGGGGGAAGAAAGAAAGAAAAACAAACAAAACACCTGGGTCACCTGTATGGAGGGGAAAAAAAACAGAAGAGAAAACAAACAACAAAGAGCAACATAATAAAAAAAAAAAGCATCATCACAATAAACTAGCTAACAGTAACGTAAGATCGACAGCGCACAATGTGCTTTGAGGTAGCAGCCAAGAAAGGTGTAGTTTGTGTCTGTGCACACCTGTGTGGATCAGCATGCTTGTATTTAAAAGGTTCCTTCATGTAATGATCTGCTAGAGAGTGTGGGGAGCCACAGCCCCGTCCCCCAGGGTATGAAGCAGGTATGGATGAGATCCAGGCTCCAGACATCCAGAGGCCCCAGAATACGAGGACCCGAGGAGGACCACCAAAGGGGGGGAACCGTGCCACCCTCCTGGGAAGAGCTGAGTAGAGCCCCAAACGAGAGGTCACCCAGCAGCTACGGAGCAGAGGCCAGAGGGGGTTGCAGTGGCGTGCCCGCGGGCTCTGCCGGCAGCCAGCTGTGCCAGAGAGGAGCTTCAGGCCCAGAGGCCAGAGGCCTGAGGGCACCCCCCCGGAGGGCCCAGCCGGGCACACAGCGCTCTCTCGGTCGTTTCTGTCTGCATTTTTCTGGTTTCCACCAGTTAGTGATGTCGGTACATTTATCATGGCGCCGCTAGCCCGAGTACGATCATAGACTACTAATCACACCACGTCTGTAGGTCATCTAGATCCTATCTGGTCTAGGGCTCTGAGTGTGGTTGAGGGGTATTTAGTGTCAGTGTTTGGGACGACGCTTGCAGATATTCCAGAGAGGTGGAGTCCTAAGACCAACCTGACATATAGAGCACCGATGAACAGCGTCGCTATTGTTCGGCTACTTATGATTCGTGCTTATTTCCTACTTCTCTATTTGTATGTTCCGCTTTGTCATTGTCTCGCGTTGTTTTGTTTTCCTATGCACACCACCAAACACTCGGCACTCACCCGACTTGGAGACAGACACAAATAGACACTGTTACACAATCACACTCCCCAAACATACTCTATACCCCAGGTCCAGGTACCCCCGCCCCCAGAGGGGCAAACCGCACCTAGACCCAGGAGATGTTACCCTTCTCTCTGGGGTGGAGGCAAGCGGACCACCTC
>NW_024582849.1:58674-68103 GCF_018398535.1 Haplochromis burtoni | reverse complement strand
CTTATCTGCAGTAGCAGGGAGGCCCCGCATCCCAGACCCCAATCCGATGGCCAGCAACTCCTCCCAGCCCCCCAGCCCTGACGGCTAACAGAACGGGGGTGAGTGAAGACCCCAAACCTCCCTACGCCCGCTCATATGTAGTGTTGCTGTGTGCTGTTCTAAAGGGCGCTGTTTTGTTTCATCTGTGGAGAAACGAGTTCATAGTTTGAGCAGGCATGGAGGCTGAAGTGAAAAGGTGGCAGCGTCTAGCCAAACGCAGGTGGCTTGTCTGGTGTTGAACATGCAGCTTGGCTCAGTCATATCATTTCCTCTCGACGCCACGAGATTGTCTCTGCACGCACACAGACTCAAAAACACACACTCACAGGCGCGCACACACACACAAACTGCATGGTGTTGGCTGGTTAATGACGTGTGCAATCATCCCCACTCTGGACCTCTGCGAGGCATTTCCCTTAATGAGGACCTCAGATGGTGAAGCAGAGCCAGGCCATTTACCATCAGCACGGCCAATTTGTGCTCGGCTCTGCCCAAACATGGCCCCACATCTGCAGGACCTGCTCCTGATTCCTAACAATGCAGGGCCGGCATGATTTCTGACCGGGGAGTGCTTCATTTGCATTACAGTAGGAAGCAGTGTGCGGACAGATGGAGTGTGAATGGACAGCTGTGATTTTTTTTTTCAACTTCTGTGAACGCAACATGCTGAGTGGCGCCATCGCAGGCTCTAAGCGTCACAGCCGAACTGATATGGCGCGACCTTAAAAAACCCAAAGAGCCTCGATTTGGTCCGAATATTGTTCAAATAAAGCCTTCGTCACATGTTTGAGTCTGAAACACCCTCACAGGTTCACCTCATTTCAAGTTTCTCTGCAGAACTGCGGTACTGAGAGCAATTTTAAAACACCACAATCCATTAAAGTCCCATCACTGTGTTTGTGTGTCTGTCACTGCCATGCAGTGTAATCCTGAAGGAAGCAAAGACGACAGAGCAAGGCAGAGGAGGAGGAGGCAGAGGAGGAGGAGGCAGAGGAGGATAAGCTGAGTTAATTGTGCGGCTTTTGGGTCAGACCTGCAGTAGCGTGGTCGTCAAGGTGATGCTGCTATAGAAACATGAACAGGTAGAAACAGCCCGATTGCTCTTCAGTTTGTTACCTGTTGGAGTTCAGGCTCTGGCTGCTGGGCTGGAGTCTGCACACTCAGCTTTAACATTCTTGACTAGCTTAGTGTTAGTATGCTGTCTTGCAGATGTTAGCAGTGTAATGCAGATGTTTTTGCCCTGGATGCAGTTTGCATTTGTTTTCCCTTTGTTCAGTATAAATAAAGGTAGTGTGCACTTCTGAAACGTTTAGTCTGTTCTATCTTTCTCCTCCTCACCTACGTGTGCGCGCCGGCTCTGTTGCTGAATGAAAACGAGCTGATTAATTAATAATTAATGGTGTGTGTGTGAGTGTGTGCTTAAAAGCAGTTGGTGTGAGAGGCAGAGAAGACTGCAGAAAGCAAACCCATTATGTGTGAGCGTACAGTGAACGCATCGCAGCAGCTTCTAAACGAGCGCAGTAATCTGACTGTTATTGAGCTCTGTGTCTGTTCCATCACAAGCTGCAGGTCATAAATATTCCTTTTTTAATAAGCTGTATTTAACTTGGTGTCATCACACATGGCTTTTCTGGGACTTATTGTTATATTGATTGCAGCCATCAAAGAATCACATAGATCCCTAAAATAAATCATGTGCAGTGTTAACAAAGAGCAGCACAGGTCATGTTCACAGCTGAGCTGTTGTTAATAAAGCGCAGACGAGGTTTTTGGCCAGCAGGTTATCCTCTCGTATGTGTGTGTGAGCCCCATGAACAGCAGAGCAAATGTGGATTCATATGTAGATAACAGTCAGAGAGGAAAATGAAAAGATGGGCTGAGAAAGCAGGAATGTGCCCATGAAGCATGCTGAGAATTGAATTGTTAATTAAGGAGGAGAGTGGGTGGAGGCGGGAGGGAGGGGGGAAGAAGAGGAGCATGAAGAGCTCTATGCCATTTAGAGGTAAAAATGAGTGATGTGCCTCTAAAACCTGCACTTACTGAAGAAAAAAACAGAAACAATTCAATTCAATTCAATTTTATTTATATAGCGCCAAATCACAACAAAAGTCGCCTCAAGGCGCTTCATAGATACAGAGAAAAACCCAACAATCATATGACCCCCTATGAGCAAGCACTTTGGCGACAGTGGGAAGGAAAAACTCCCTTTTAACAGGAAGAAACCTCCGGCAGAACCAGGCTCAGGGAGGGGCGGGGCCATCTGCTGCGATGGTTGGGGTGAGAGAAGGAAGACAGGATAAAGACATGCTGTGGAAGAGAGACAGAGGTTAATAACAGATATGATTCAATGCAGAGAGGTCTGTTAACACATAGTGAGTGAGAAAGGTGACTGGAAAGGAAAAACTCAATGCATCATGGGAATCCCCGGCAGCCTACGTCTATTGCAGCATAACTAAGGGAGGATTCAGGGTCACCTGGTCCAGCCCTAACTATATGCTTTAGCAAAAAGGAAAGTTTGAAGCCTAATCTTGAAAGTAGAGATAGTGTCTGTCTCCTGAATCCAAACTGGAAGCTGGTTCCACAGAAGAGGGGCCTGAAAACAGAAAAGTTAAGGGACAGGTGGAGGGTGATGTGAAGAGGAAGAAGAAGAGCACTGTGATGTTTATCAAGAAAGCTATTATGAAATCAATTTGTATTTAAAAAGAGGAAGAGTGTCGGGCGGATCCTCCGGCATCGTGGACAAACCTGAAAATGGGATCTATTTGTCGGGTACGTGATTTCTGTCACGGCACAGCTCGCAGCACATGCAGAAGAGAACACTGCCCTGTTTCAGCCCCAACAACGAAAGCTACAGCTCGGCGCCGAGGCCGCTCACCTGAATCTAACAGAGGACGGTGCTGCTGCTTACCTGCAAACTAAGGCAGCAGAGTGGTGGGTTTACTGTAGGACTCCGGCCTCCACAGTTGGAGTGCTGGCCCTTTAAATCGAGGAGACCTCGATCGATTCTTGCCTGTGTGCACTGATCAATAAATTTGATTGTTTCGATGAAGAAACGCGCTGACGATGAAGAAGGACTAAGTCAGGAACCAGAAAGCAGGGCTGAGACTGGAGGATGGTGAAGGAATGATGAAGAGGAGCAAAGAACTACAATAAGAGGAGGGAGGTGTGAGATGATTCATCACAGGATCTGATGGAGGGAATGAAGAGTCTCCGACTGTGCTCTCCAGATCAAAGTAGCCTCGATTTTACATCCGTAAATCCACTCGGAAGTCTGGGCCTGAGCTACGCCAGAACGTGTTACTACACCCACCGCTGCAGTCCCCCAGAGAGACGGCTGAGGGTAACAGGGTGGTGAACAGGCATTTTTAGGATTCACTGAAATAACAGAAGCTCCCACATTCGCAGTCAGACGTGCCCTCCCCTGTGACTGGCTTTCGTAAATCCCAACAGCACAGATCAGTCCCCGATTCTGCAGGACGCGCAGTAAATGTGCATCCGACGGTTTCCTGCTCAGCCTCGGTTATCTCCTCTGCTGCTCCACATGCTAATTAGAGCAGCTTTGAATGTGCCCACAGAGCCCCATCGAATCCCATCCAAACTAATTTCACACATGATGACGGCCGCGCCCTCTTGACAATGATCTTGGAGAGGAGATGGCAACGTTTGGTTTAGATGCACAGCCAGCTCGCACAAAGGCAGTCTGTGAGGCAAACACACTCACCTGCTTTCTGTTTGTCTTCCTGCTTTGGGAATCATACAAGTGCAGCGGGCAGCAGGCGGTAGGATTACATCCGTGATGGACGAGCATACGATCGGGTTAAAGAAGAAGCTGCGGGCGGCTCTGGGGGGGCAGCTGGCTTCTCTTTATTAAACACTTGTAATTAATGTTGTGATCCTTCAAACTGTTAGACAGGTGCTGTTTACCACATACATGCTAACAGGACCGACAGCCAAGCTGAACTTTCCTCCAAACACAAAGCATGAGTAAACTCGATGCCCGAGCGCTGCTGCTGTGCAGGTCGCCTCTCACTTCTGTTTATTCAGACCTAATAAATACACGAACTGAGCCAATTGTGGGATTTCCTTCCACCCTCTGACTCTGTAATTGAACCGCTGCAGTTTGTAGTCTCCTGGAAACATCATGGATAAAAGCAAATCTATGCTAAGTTTTTCCCAGCTCCTAAATCACTTCTAGGACTCTCTGAAGAAAGGACAGAGGAGTAAAATCTGAAGAAAAGGATGAAGCTAATCTGAGTGCTCAGCTGGACCTGAATGAAGGAACACGAGTGAAGCTGCTCCTCATCTGCAGCTCCAAAGAGGAGGGATGAGCTCTGTCAGCTGGTTTTATGACGGCGTCTGTCATCAGTCGGCCATGCTGAGGCTGGCGGCGTGATGGCAGAGCTGTCGGCTGTCTGAGCACGCACAGCACTTCCTTTTCCACATTTAAGCATCCATTATTCAGGGTGCAGGTACAGAGTGAGCGCTGCTGTGAGGCTCTGACAAACGCACGTCGTCACATCTCTGCGCTCTGCACGTGTCTGCAGGTCTTCATACAGGTCTGTTGACGACTCCTGCAGATGCAACTGTGAGTGCATGCTCGGGTCAGGACTAAGCACAGGAAGCCTTTGAGCTGTGAGGAAACGGGAGGAAGGACGCATGTTGAAGTCCACAGCTGCCTCCGACTCCACAGGCTCCGCCCTGTTCTGGCTTCATGTGACACAGCGCAGATCTTTTTTTGTTGTTGTTTTTGCAGGCACGCTGTGTCTTTGTCCCGCCTTCTGCCAGAGGTTTCTGGCAGTAAACTAAAGAGGTTGCGTTGCGCAGGACCAGTGTCACTAACAGTCACACGGCTTCGAGTCCCAGCTTGCGTGCTTTCCTGGAAATGGCTACCTTCGTGATGACATCACAGATGTGGTGAAGGACGCAGGCCCGATTGGTCAGAGGGCGGCGTGCAGTCGGTTTCTGTCAAGTTTATAATCGTATGATGCTACAAACACGGTGAGGTCTGAAACCGTCACGAACTCACGTACGGTTTGGTCGACCTTCCATGTGTTCGGTGAGATGATGTAAATCATTCGGAGCCTTCGCTCCACTGTTGCTGTTTCATGGTTGGCAGTTATGCTGAAGCGCTCGCCGTGTAGCCGACTTCACCTGCGTCTCCTTTAGTGGCAGGTGAGTCCTCGGGTTGTCATCGTCGTAGTTTTAATTTCCTGAGTGGCTCTTAAAAGACTGCCATTAAGTCTGCATGCTCTCTGGATAAAAGCAGCAATGAAACAGGTAAATGACTTCTTAAATTTGTTGTTGCGTAACACGCTGACTCGAGGACACATTAAAAGGTTAAAGCACATCCTCTCAGCCTGTGATTTGTGGCTAATTTGCAGCTGAATTACCTTCTGCAGCCTCTGCAGAGGGAAGCCTGCCTTTGACATGTTAAACAGGGTGAGCAGATTCAGGTCTGCTGACAGATGAATTTAGAACCTGCAGGCGAAAGATGTTGAAAGCATGTTGAGCTGTTCGTGCTGCTGCTGTAATGCTGATATCGTCGCGTGAACTCGATTTTAAAATAAATTCTGCAGTTTTCAGTTCGTTCCTTTATGTTTTTCTGAGGAGAAGTGTGAAGGGAGCAGATGGTTTAACCCTGATGGATCATTAACCCGCTGATTTTCTGTCCGAGCCGTGTGTGTTGGATTGTGGTCTGTGAGAATCTCATCACCGAAGCTTTTCCACCTTCTGTGGACTGATGTCGTGATGTGTTTGATGCCTCCCTCCGACACAGATGCTTTTAGACTTTGTGTGTGTGCAAAGGGTAAATGCTTCTTCAAGGAGAAATTCTCTTTACGAAGAGCGTTTTGTTTTGCACAGAAACACTTTGTGCATTTTCCCGTCCTTCAGCCTGCTCGAGTCGCTCTGTCGTCCTCCACTGTGGTACTGATAATGAGCAGAGACGGCCTGTTCTCATCTTGTCAAAGCAGAATGAGCTTTGGCGGTGCAGCTTTCAGGGCTGCTGCTGCCAATGGTGATGCAAAGCAAAAGTACACATCTCCAACCCTGATGTGAACATCGTTGTTTTAAACCCTAGAGAGGACAGCCTGTGTCTACCAGACGGGCATTAAACTGATGAGGTCAAATATCCGGCCCTCGAGTGGTGGAACTCACGGCTGAACGTGAAAAAAACCAGCCCTGATCAGACAGAACAGACGTTTGACAGATGGAGTCTGAGCTCATCGTGCTCATGGGAAACAACCAAGTCTGAATGGAAATGAACCAAAATCACCGTTTGCACCTCTGCAGGCAGAAAATCTACACAACACCTCAGAGCAGCCAGTGTTTGCGATACTGTGTGCATCAGGAATATTTAGCAGCTTTGCTCATCTGCAACAGAAACAAAGTCAGACCGTCTGAAGAAGTCTGATTACTCTTTTTTCTCTGTGCAAGTAAACACGTCATATTCCCTGTGAGTTAACAACGTTAGCTTAGTGACGACATCATCACGATCAGAGATAAGGACCTCTTCTCACACTATCAGCTGGGACGTGTGTGTGTCTGAGAGTCTGCTGGCATTCCCTCTGGTCTGCGCCTTGCAGGTTCAGCTCGGGATCATTTTCCTTTCACCGCCTCTTGTTCGGTTAGTAAAGCGTTACGTTCTCTCTTATCCACCAGTCTGAGACCTGTACGTCGAGCATCTGTTTGGCCTTTCTGGTGATGCCGCATTTGTGGGGGCGTGGTTAACAAAACACCCTAGCTTTCTTCTGAACATGGTGCCCATTGCAGCTTGCACATTTTGTGGCAGTGAGAGAGATGAATTTCATTTGAAAAAAGACGATGGTAATGAACGGTGATTCAGGGTTCGTCCAACTTTGTTGCTCAGGCGTCGACGCTGGAAGAACGTCCCACTTTTACCAGAACGTGCTGAATGTGAAGTCTCCATATTATTGTTAAAAAGTACAATTTTCACCACATTATACAAAAACACAACTGTGATAAATACTCAGTGAGACTAACTGTGGTCACATGAACTATTATAACAGTGGACTGTCTGCGTGTAGTGATGTGTCCACGGTATAAATGTGCACTAAGAGCTGCAGTTTGACGCCTGATGGCAGACAGAAGACACACTGCTTCAGCATGCTGCACATGCTGCTGTTTTGAAGTTCACTTAACGCTAGCAATGTGTTTTAGTTTGCACGTGCTTTGTCTCTAGGGGCCACCGCATATATTTATATATAAACATAGATAAATAAAACCAATTTTTTTTTTACATTAGTAATTCCTTTTGTGCATAATTTTATATTGTTGTTGATAATAAATTAATTAAAGCAACAAAACAACCTGAAGAGCCGGTTGGGAGCCGAAAGAGCCGGTTCTCTAAAAAGAGCCAGAATTCCCATCACCACTGTGGAGTTCACGGGTGAGTGGACATTTTTAAAAATGGCAGGACCTCTGGAGTCACGCCACACTCACCTCTAGTAATGGGATTTCCGGCTCTTTTTAGAGAACTGGCTCTTTCGGCTCAGCTCACTAAAAAGACCCAACCAGCTCTTCAGGTTATTTTGTTGCTTTAATTTATTTATTATTAACAATAATAAAAGGGAAAAAAGTGCGAGAAGGAGGGCGAGAGAAAGAAAACAAACCATGGCTCCCAATAAGGAGCCGGCTCGCGTCGTTCACTTCAAAGACCCGGCTCTAAGAGCCGTTTCGTTCGCGACCGAGACATCACTACTCACCTCGCTTTCTGAGCTCAGACGCGGGTTTCACAGGTAAACTCGTGTGAAGAAGTTTCCATATTAAAATCTGTAATATTGCAGGATTTGCGAGGAGCCCGTCTCCTCCTCATTTCCTGCACGCGATACAGCTGCTGGCCTCAGCAGGTTGTGGCCTTCAGCTGTGGAGTTACTGAGCCGTCTTCATTCACCCCTGTGCTGTGAGCACAGCTGTGGGCAGGGCAGAAGGAATGAGAGTGACAGGAAGGAGTTTCCTCTGACGGGTGTCCTGGCTCAGGCAGGAGCTCCTCCACCCTGAGAGGACACGTGTGTTCTTCTGGACAGGCCAACAGGAGCAGATCCAGAGGTCTGTGGAGAGGCCGCATACGACCTGGGATCGCTGAATCCATCGGGAACATTGTGAGGATGGATAAAATGTTTGTGCTGCTACAAGCAGAGAGTGTTGAGAGGCATTAAAGGCATCTGTTTTATGTCACTGTGATGCACGCTGGCTGCTTGGTCTAATACTATTAGTGTTTTGCGCAGAGAGCAGCTGTGTAGAAATGAGTGGGAGAGGTCCTAAAGTCTCAAAAGGAGCAGTGTAATCCTCAGAGTACAAGGAAAAGCCTTCCTCTGCTGTGGGACGTGCTTCAGTAATCCCTCTCTCTCCATCCAGCAGGGTGGAGATAATTGTAGATGCTTTGCATGGCTTTCTTTGAGAACATGGCTGGTGATGCTGTGACCCGAGAAGAGGGATGATAATACTGCGAACCTCTGCAGCAGCTGCCAGCAGTGAATTAGGCTGTGATTGTCGCTGAGAGAGGCTTTCCTTCAACAGCTCTTTCCTCTGAAGATACACAGGCATATAAAAAAGCTTCGAGTGAGTCAGGGCGCAGATAAATGCGTCTTTATGAGCTGTGTTATTAAAGCAGAGACTACACAGTGCTGTTTATGCAGCTGCTTCTCGGAGGCAGCGTTACCTCCTGTAAACTCCTCTGAACGTGAGCACTTTGTTCCTGTGAGCGTGGATCAGCCTCAGGCGTGCTTCAGCACACGGCACAATGTGTGAGAGCGGCTCGTCGGCATGGAGCCATCGGCACAAATGCAACAGAATGTGCTGTAACCGGGTGACACCACCGGGTGGGTGACACCACCAAGTCAGAACCAGGTGACACCACCGGGTGGGTAACACCACTGAGTGACACCACCGGGTGGGTGGTGTCACCTACAATTTTTTTTGTAGTTTATTGCACTTTTTTTTGCAATTAATGTAGTCACTATGGACTTAATGCATACATATTATTAAAATATGGGCTATAACAGTTGCATAGCAACTTGAAATGCTCCCACAAATGGCACTACAACATGTAAAAAAATAATATAAGCTCTGGCGGACTTGGTTCTATAGTAGGTCTTAAACGGTTAAATAAATATCGTCAAATAATCGAGATCTCAATTTCAGTGAAAATAATCGTGATTATCATTTTTGCCATAATCGAGCAGCCCTACTAAATGTAAAACCTCAACCTTTTTAATTTTTACCTAAACCGTGTGCACAAAACTCTGGAGGGATCTATGCTAACGTAGAACCCAGTCAGGACGTCAGCTACTGCTGTTTGCTGTTTTTTTTTTTATGGGCGATCGTTTTCAGGCTTCAAGTAGCACCATTATACCAACATTTCACATTCTA
>NW_024582849.1:54235-57484 GCF_018398535.1 Haplochromis burtoni | reverse complement strand
GTGACACCACCGAGTGACACCACCAAGTCAGAACCAGGTGACACCACCGGGTGGGTAACACCACCGGGTGACACCACCAAGTCAGAACCAGGTGACACCACCGGGTGGGTGACACCACCGGGTGACACCACCAAGTCAGCACCAGGTGACACCACCGGGTGGGTAACACCACCGAGTGACACCACCGGGTGACACCACCGAGTGACACCACCAAGTCAGAACCAGGTGACACCACCGGGTGGGTAACACCACCGGGTGACACCACCAAGTCAGAACCAGGTGACACCACCGGGTGGGTGACACCACCAGGCCAGCACTTAGGGTGATGGGGAGGCTGTACCGTTGACAGGTCTCCTTTCTTTAGAAGCAGGTGGATGTTAACCACACCCTCCTCCTGTCCGTAACCATGAGTTTGTCAATAGAAGATAAATGTAAGAGTGCTGCTTTCTTTCCTTACTTTTATCCAAAGGAAACAGAAGTGGAGCATGCCATGTGAGTATTGGAAGAATGATTTGTGATCATATGTAATCACATCCATGACTGATAACTGGAACACCTGCTGGTGGAGTCTGAGCAGCTGAGAACAGAGAGAAAAACTCACAAAACATTTAGAATCAAAGTTTCTTCAAGAGCGTTTCAGTCTCTGTGGTTTCCTCACACACACACACACAGTGGTAGTGTGAATAATTCAGTGATTATTAATATTTGAAGCCAAACGGCTCAGTGGATTAAAGAATCATCAGAGGAAGCAGAGAGAGAAATGAAGTCTGAGAGAACCACAGAGACGAGGACAGCCTTCGAAGAACAAGCACCATCAAACCGTTCATTGTTTCCATTTACCTTTACTTGTTCAAACATCAAATCACTTTGAATCATCCTGTCATACATTAAGAGCTGCTGCTTCACTGGCCACTCACCATCAGCAGAGCTCGGGCCATCAGCTGCTCAGCCTTCAGTCAGAAAGCTTTGATGTCCTCCTGCCCAGAAGCAAGTTTCAGAAACAGGGAGCAAACATGATGAAGGTCCGACTATCATTAGGTCCAAGTGTTGTTGCTGACTGTCACTGGGTCAGAGTGTTGCTGAGTCTGAGGTCTAGATGGTGCCTTTACGTGATGAAATTAGGGCTGCATTTGATTTGGATAAAAACCCACAGTGATGTGGAGGGAGGCAAAGAGAAACTGGCTTCTTATTTCCACTCTAACTGTGTTTGTCTTACACACTCAACCAAAGAACAAATACACAATTCAACAAAAATTCAGTTAAAAATCAAAATGTATCTTCGGGCAAACATAAAAAAACCCTCTGATTTAAAGTTATGTTTTTCATGTCTCAAATAAATAAATAAATAAATAATCCAGTAAGTATCTACATTACTACGGAAACAAACAAGAAAAGAAGGTCAAAAATTCCCTCCAAACAAAATGTATAAATTTTAAACGCACAAATCAGTCCATGCATGATTACATCGCCCCGCCCATCAAAAAGTCACCTGTGTGAATATATCGCCTGTCGTCGGTTGGAAAGTGTTTACTATCAGCCAACCTTAGAGGCGGAGCCACAGAGTTAGCTTTTTTTCACGGCACAGTTTGCTGACTCCTGCTAGCTTTACCGCAGTGAAGGTTTAATCTTGGTCACAGGAACTTGAGCTAAGCGTCATGGGGATGCGCCGCCTCTTTGCCTCCATGCTAACGCGCCGGTGTGCGTGGGCGTAATCGTTTCATGCGTGCACTGCTCCTGAAAACATTTCTCTGCAGGTCAGTCTGTGAAACGCTCACGTTTCCACGGTGACAGTAGCGCTACAGAGCCGCGTGTTAAACGAAGCAAAGAATTTGTGTTTTCTAATTGAATTATTGGAATTGCTCGATGACTCACTGCAGCCCTTCGTGTCTGCGTGCACTCGTGACTCGTGATGGGAGTGGAGGTGAAGCAGACTGGGGTTGAGTACCATCAAACCTCAGCTGGCCGAGGCTTTGAATCGGAGCTTCGGGCAAAGCCTCGTCCTCCAGCTGAACCTGCGGTGGTTCATCTACAGGAAGAGCGCCTCGCACCACGACAGGTCGGGCTCCATCTTCTGTGTGCAGATCCGATCATCGTCGTCATTTATTCGCCGCGCAGCAGCACATTTCATTATCTGCTGCGAGTGTGTCTGCTGAAAGGTTCACAGGTCTAATTGCATTTATTAATTATAAGATAATGGGCTCATGCAAATAAAGGAGAAAGGTGAAGAGGAAATATGAAAGTGAGCAGCGAGAGAGAACCGAGCAATCAAAGAGAGGAAACCAACAAAAACACAGAGGTTTGAATTATTCCAGCTGCTCTAATTCAACTCGACGTGAATTATTAATAGAGCAGAAGGCAGGATGCTCGTCACACTTCCATCAGCTTTATGGCTGCGTGATGTTTTCTGTCTCCGATGGCACCGCTGAAGAAGTCTCCTTTATTATTAGTACAACAATGAGCAGCCAAAGCCACAGGAGCGAGGAGGCGGGTCCCTCCGCCTGGCGGTCTTCAGCACAATGAAGAGCAGACTGGGGCAGTCTGAAGAACACCTGAAAACCAAAGCTGATCACTGATTATCGTCCAGTCACAAGTCAGCCAACAGCACGTACTAACCACGTGGTTTAACCGTGGTGGTTAGTACTGTTGGTCGTCCTCCATCTTGGCTTTCTGGGTGGAGTTTATGTTCTCTTCAGGTACACCAGGCTCCTCCCACTGTCCAAACACATGCACTTAATGGGGTTAGCTTAACTGAGTCCCATTGAGACTCAGTGTGTCATGTACCGGAGAGACCTGTTCCACACAAACAGACAACAATAAAATGTACACAGCCGTATCAAAGACAAGTTTTTCACAAAAACATTTGTACGTCGTTGGAAGTCTGTGAAATCGAGGAGCTTCAGGTGCTTCTGTAACGTATTCCATGAAGACGGAGCAGAGAAGGACAACGCCTTCTTCCTGAGCTCTGCACGAACCGATGGAACGACGAACGTGATGATGTCCTGAGAGTGCACTCTGTCACCAAACTGTGTGACATGTACTCTGATAAATCAGAGGGCAGTCAACCAGAAATAGGCTTTCGTGTAAATGATTCAATTCAATTTTTCAATTCAATTTTATTTATATAGCGCCAAATCACAACAAAAGTCGCCTCAAGGCGCTTCATAGATACAGAGAAAAACCCAACAATCATATGACCCCCTATGAGCAAGCACTTTGGCGACAGTGGGAAGGAAAAACTCCCTTTTAACA
>NW_024582849.1:42108-54215 GCF_018398535.1 Haplochromis burtoni | reverse complement strand
CGGCTAAACATGTCACTCCTGGTCTGATTGGGGAGGGGACCAGAGAAAACTACAGAGTCCGACATTGTTTTGGCAAAGTTGATGTCACCGCGATCCAGGAAAGGTCAAAAAGTGGCAGCGACGAGTCTTTTGTTGAAGTGAAAGAGAAACATGATGAACTTCAGCCTCAGTTTAATAGCTGGTGACTTAAAGGAAAGACTGTCATCAATCACAGCACCGAGGCCACAGTTTCATTCAGTGACATTTAAAAAACATAGAGGTGAATGGTTTTCTGTGTCTGCTGCTGGTGACCTGTCCAGGTGTACCCCCCACCCTCTGGATAAGGCCATGTCTTCCGTCCACACTGAGACGGCGTTTTCAGTCAAGGAAAGCAGATACTTTTGAAATGGAAACGATAACACATTTTATCATGTGATGCAGTCATGTGACCAATTAAACTAAGATGGCATTACACAGCAGTTATTTTGTTTGACAGCCCTATTAAAGATTAACATCAGTCTGTACGTGCTGCAGACAGCTCTTTGTCAAATTCAACATGTGACAAATAAAGAACCTTGAATTCTTTAATTCTCACTCGCTTTTGCAACTTTGTACTTTTGTGTTACTCGCAGCAACGACTCCACCTCATCGTTAGTCCATTTAACAAACTCGGTGCTTTTCCTCAATTTTCTTCCGCGACGTTTCAACGAGCCGGAAAGTAAATAAGCGGCAGACAGAAATGAGGCAGGCCGAATCTTCTTGCGTTGTACGCATGCACAGGACTGCAACGTTTTCGACCGTTTCATTGTGGATGAACAAGTGTTTGGAAACGATTGAAAACAATAGTGTGGAGCGTTTTTAGATGAAAACGCTGTTTTCAAATGTATTCGGATTAGTGTAGCCTAAGAGAAGGTTTGAATGTTTATAAGGAAGCGTTCAGGTGTGATCCCATCCTGAATTGGCACTTTCTCATCCATCTTCTGCCTCAGTGGTCTAAGCAGACACCTCTCTTTCCTCTCGCTCATTAACCTGAGATACCTGAACTCGCCCACTCCTCCTGACCCCTTTTTCATGAACTGTGATGGAGCCGTCACCATGATTGGAGGTGTTAGTTCTCATCTGTGGTGCTTCACTCTCGGCTGAATGTTGATCTGGATCACTGGATAAACCATTGCAGACATATCGTCTGCAGAAAGCTGAGAGAGCCTCTGCCTGTGCTCGTAGCTGTCGTAGAGAAAGAAGGTGGGTCCCCAGCACAGAAGATACACAAACTCACATTATAAATGTTCAAAATGTATTAAACGGTTGAAGGTCAGTACCAAAGACCTCCCTCTGCCCAGTAGTCGAGACGAAGAAAAGCTGCCGAGTAAACAAAGTGGCACAAACAGGATGTGACCGGTTAAAGAGTTGGGGAGAAGTTTAAACAACACAGATGTGTAATCATTGATGAAGCACGAATGAGGTAATTTCCTAACAGAAGTGTCAGATCGTTTATTTAAATGCATTTCTCTAGTTTGCATCCAAACTCCACCTCCAGTCAGGAGGTGGAGTTTTGGGTGGTGGATGGGCGTGCAGCAGGAATCCAACCCGCCCTGAGTGACCTCCGCGGTCAGAGCTGTGAGAGGCGGCGTGCTGGATTAGCTTGGCTCCGAGGACCACAGAAGTGGTGAGGAGACAATTAGAGTGAGAGCTGAGGAATTAGCTGAGAGGAGGCGTGAGGCAGTAAAGCCTCTGTGATGGATGCTTAAATATTTCATGCTTGTTTTGGAGATTCCTTAAGTGCAGACGCACAGAGAACGCTAACAGGATCAAGTGTTCGTTTCAGGATTATGAGGGATACACACAGCAGCAGTGTCTGTGTGAGCGCTTCATTTATCACACAGAAGCTTCAGCTGGACCTCAGAGAGGCAGGAGAAGGGCGCCGTCATGGCGAGGAGGCTGCTGCGCGTTTGCTGCTGCACAGGCTTCACGTAAAGCAGGGTCACGCTTTTGGACTGAAAACATGTTCGTGGAAATGTCACAGCTTTTCACCGTTTTTCGGTATCATATAGACGAATTAGATGTGAGAGATTATCAGTCATGGATGATAGCGACTGAGGTCGCAGGGTTCGTGTTCGCCCTCTTCAGGTCTTTATTTGACCTGACTGTGTGTCGCTGTGTTGTCACAAGCAATGGCAGGGACTCAAGCGCAGAGCAGGGTTCAGTTCCACAGTTTATTTACACAGTCACCAGGTGCAGAATATATACGGTGGTGGAAATCCAGGTAGGGGAAGCTCTCTCACACTCACTCTCTTCTTCACACTCCAACTAACTCCCACGTCCACGCGGCGGTAGGTCACAGGTCCGGGAAAACTATACACAAGAGACATCGGTTACACAGAATCACAGATTAACACAAGAAAACTTCACTGAAGGCTCACTCAGTCGCACAATCATCCAGCGATGAGACTGCCTGCGTCCCAGCCTTAAATGCAGGCCAACAGGTGTGTGGGCCAAGGGCGGGAGCAGTAAGCTCCACCCAGGCGGAGTGGCGAGAGAAAGGGGGAGAGCGTAATCAAAAACACATGTAGCCTTGCAGGGCCGGCCGGCAGACGCGGGACCATGATGTTAGCAGGATTACTGTTAAACACATTGGAGACGTCCTCAGGGGTCGGGCTTGGATCCCTTTACAGACGTCCGGTACCTTCAGATGTACGCACCAAAAGAAATGAAGAGAAACCGGGAGGAATTCTGGTCAGTTTCCAGCTGTGATGGAGAGATGCAGTTTGTTGTGTTGCTGACAGGCAGACTGACTGAATGATGATCTTTGTCCTTCATCCTGATTCTGAAGGGTTTTCATGAAGAATCATTTCTGCGCAGCACGCAGAGGATGGATCTGTTTCTTCCTGAGGATCTTGTCTTGGGACGCTCTTTAAGCATCCGCTGCACGAAGGACTCGTTTGTCTTCAGTACTTGTGTTTCTTACTGTCGGCGTGCTTTTGCAGTGAAGCACACAATCCTGCGGTAAATCATCAAAGCAGCAGAGCTGATGAAACTCGGTGCAAACGCTGTAAAAATGTTCGTGTGTGTTTGTGAGAAGACACGACTGCCCGACGCTTCTCTGAGCTCCGGCCTTACCGGTCACTCTCCTCTTCCTTTGTGCCCACGAGCACTGAACTCATAATCAGCATTTCAGGGTTTTTTTAACTACAGCAACAGAGCAACAGAAGAGAGAGGAGGTGGAGGTGGAGAGGAGGGAGATGTGGTCCCGATGTGAAAATGGGCGGAGAGCTCAGCTGAACACCATAAAATATTCTGTGTGAAGACTCCCGAGCTCCCGGCAAGACTCCAGCATGCACAGGGAAGGAGGCAGCAAGGAAAGACAGAAAGGAAGGACCGAAGGAAGGAAAGAACCGGGCGAGAGATGAAAGCAGCTGATTGGAGCTGGGAGGTGGAGCAGTGAAGAGCAGCAAGAGTGGAAAGGTGGAGGAGAAAATAAATGATAATGATAATAGCAGACCGAACGTGACCATGATGAGAGTCAAAAACAGGAAGTTTGACCTCCTGCCTGACGCACCTGCAGCTGCTTCCTCCACCTCTCTGGCTGCGGAGGCTGCAGGTGTTTAAGTGGAGCAGTAAATTCATTTTTTTAGAGTGAAATAATCCACAAGCACATAAATAGAAATTAAGATTTCCCTAGATTAATATTGTGGCGGCTGAACGTCGCCGCTCCTTTGCCTCTCTCAGCCGCTCTCTATGAATCTTCATCTCTCAGTTTCGACCTTTAAGACCTGATTTTAACTTAATAAAGGCGGCTTCCTGTGAGCTGCACGTGGAGACGGAGTCAGAGGGCTGAGTACAGCAGGGATACATCAGAGGGAGGCAACAAGAGGCACGAAAGCATAAAAGAGTGAAAGACACAGATGTTGGGATGTAAAGGAAGCGAGGAACATAAAACCGAAGCTGGAGAAACAATAAGAGGACTGAAGAGGAAAGGAGGCAGAGGAGGAGACGAGAGGAAGAGTGGAAGAAAGAAGGGGATGTGCTGAGGAGAGAGAGCGAGGGTGAAACCGGCTGGGGGCAGGGAGGAGGTTTGACTGCACTGCGTTTTCTACACTTGGTTCAAAGTTGCAGCAGCCGATGCGCTCAGATAAGACGCAGGTCACATGACTCTCCGCTGCGTGCTTCTGTTTGTGTTTCCTTCTACACCCCAGATGTCTGCCATCCTCCCCGTGGTTCCTAAATTAAGGTTAAAAAAGCAGAGCTTGCCCCTCACCCAACTGCTTCTTCATCGGCCGCCTTAGACCTGGTTTTAGATTTAGGCTCGGCTCAGGCTTACCGCGGGCGCTGCTTACAGGCTCAGACGGGTTGCTAGGTTACAAACCTGTCTTCTAGGCGTGGCTGTGTTGACAGCGCCTCCTGCTGTCTCTAAAATCACACACGTGACTAAAGTGCATCACGTGACGGTTCAAGTTTGAAAATGTCGCATTGAAACGTCGTCATGCGAGGGTCCGAGCTGAAGCTCGCGTTCACGCGGCCTCCGTGGGAGGTCACAGCGCTACGCGTGCCTCCTGCAGTCAGGTTGCTGAACAGCTGGAACGAGTGCTCCTCCTCATCTGCCACAATAAAAATCAAACAAACTAAAAAAAATGTTTTTACAAATTTGCCACAAGTCCCTCCCCTTCTTGATTTTGATTGGTTGGTGAAAGTGATGAACTGAGAGTGGTCAGCGGGGCCGGTGGTTATCTGCTGTTGTCAGGTGCTTCACTGAGGTGTGTGTTTGTGTGTCTGACTGAACTGATTCTTCTCGCTCAGGTACACCAAGATGAAAACAGCCACCAACATCTACATCTTTAACCTGGCACTGGCCGACTCGCTCTTTCTGGCTACGCTACCTTTCCAGGTACGACATCATCTGCACGCGTGCAAACTCTGTAGGTTAACCACCTGTTCCTCTAGGAGCTCCGGCTCTGTGACCCTGAGCAGGATAAGTTGTGTGATTCACGCTCAGACTCTGCTTTCTGGATGTTTCCAGGGCACTGATTTGTATCTGGGCTTCTGGCCTTTCGGGAACACTCTGTGCAAAGTGATGGTGTCCATCGACTACTACAACATGTTCACCAGCACCTTCACGCTGACGGTGATGAGCATGGACAGGTACGTGGCTGTGTGCCACCCTGTCAAAGCGCTGGACATGAGGACTCCTCACAAGGCCAAGGTACGTTTTATCCTGCTGTCATAAAAAGCCGCCGCTGTGACATCACCGTCTCGCTCCTATCAGAGGGAAACTTTGTGTTTGTTTAGTCTAAATTAGTGAAACGTTATGAACCAGTGAGCAGCTTCCCTGACCTTTCTGACAATAAGCTGTCTTCAGCCAGAGGAGTTGCCTCCTGCTGGTCATTGTGTAGAATGCAGGTTTAAAGAACTTTTCAGAGGTTTTCTACGTTATTTTGACTCTTTTTATAGACGTATCAGGACCTTAAAATATAAAGCCCTGATTGGCTGTAAACCCCTTAAAGGCTGAACTATAAAATTCCAGTTTTCTGGAAATGGAGAGTTTATTGATCCATCTGACAAATTTGTTTTCAAATTTTAATTTCCGTGTATGACTCTTAATTTGTGTAAAAATGATGATGTGGAAGTCTTAAAAACATTAAACTGTTCATGTCTTCATGTGTTCAGGTGGTGAACATCTGCGTGTGGGTGCTGGCGTCCGCCTTCGGAGTTCCAGCGACGTTCCTGGGAAATGTGGAAGAGCACGAGAACAGTACGCCACGCGCACACACGCACGCACACACACACATCTCAGTGTCACCGAGGACCACAGGCTGCAGATCTGACGTGTACGTCCTGCACAGCTCCACGTCTACATAAAACCATTATCATCATCAGCTGCAGCGACCTGTTCCCATGAGCACTTCATCTGCCTGCACCGTAGGGCATTGAATTTAATCACAGCTTCGGGCTGTAGGGGAATTTAATCCTAATGACAACTACGAGTGAAACATGGCTGTTAACGCTGTAGCACAGCGCCCTCACTCCTCTCTGTTCCAGTGAGAAGCTCTGACTCTGTGATGTCTATTTCCTGCTTACAGCAGATACAGACTTTAACGCTAGAACATGCAGACTGCTGTTATAATGTATTTGTATAGCGCTTTACACATCCAGTCATCCACCCATTCACACACTGGTGATAGCAGCTACCTTGTAGCCACAGCCACCCTGGGGCGCACTGACAGAGGCGAGGATACTGGCGCCACCGGGCCCTCTGACCACCACCAGTAGGCAACGGGTGAAGTGTCTTGCCCAAGGACACAACGACCGAGACTGTCGGAGCCGGGGCTCGAACCGGCAACCTTCTGATGACAAGGCGAACTCCCAACTCTGGAGGCACGATTGGGTTTGCTAATACCCTAAGCATGTCCCGCCTCCTTGGAGCGAGGGCCGAGTGCCGAAGTGAAGCTGTTGAGTCACCGCTCGACCTCAGGACCAAAAGGATAAGATGGAGGAAGCCTCGAGGAGGGTGTGTGGATCAGTCAGGAGGAACTTTATGTGCCTCATGTAGTGATTGGTACTCTCAGTAAAGATCCTCAGTCTCTTATCTCTCCTGAGGACACGTTAGTGGGCGGAACAAAGAAGAACCTGAAGTGAGGCAGAGGCTGAATTAGAAGGCTGTACTTCGCAGCGAGACGTGGCCGTGCACTGATCTGAACCTTCAACACAGAGCGTCCCTGCACAGACTGCACCTTCAGATGCTTCCATAAAGATGAAACCCTAATTAAATACAGTAACGTGCAGCTTTACACACTGCTGCCTGCAGAGAGGGTATGATCAGTATCTGCTCCTTATTGCTGTCACTGCGCGCTGTCTGACTAATGCTGTTAACCAATGTCAGCATGTCTTTATCACCACTTTGACTGAATAATAAAGAAAATAATGCCGTCCATGACACAAGGCTTTCATTTAAAAGGAGCCTGCACACGTGCAGGTCAGTGTCGCCGTACCGGTGCAGATCACGAAAGACGCTGCATCGTGTTTTATTCATGAATGCACTGCAGCAGCAGCTCTGCACCACAGCCCTGCATCTCGGGGTAAACTCATTAATCACAGGTTTGTCAGCCGGGAGGCTCACGGAGCTTTGTGGTTGCTTTTCACAGTCACAGGGGAAAAATCAGATTCCATTAAGTTTTTATACCTAAACTCTTAAAATTCACCAGGTTATATAATAATTTCATCCTCAGATGATCACTGTAATAGTATAATAGGTAACAATGAAGACAGGAGTAGCTTTTCAGTCAGACTGTGGTCCTAACGTCACCGCGAGCTCTGGCAGGACACCAGCAGACTGAGGATACAGGTGCCAGAGCCATTACTGCGCCCCTTCAAAGGGAGGCGGGTGCTCAGGAAGGCCTCTTGGACGCCTCCTCTTAGAAGTTTTCTAAGCAGACCCAGAACTCACTGGAGAGACCTCATCTCTGTCTTGTCTGGCTGGAAAAACCTGGATAGTGGAAAATACTGCACGGGAGGAGCCCAGCCTACCCTGTTGCCAGTACAACTTCACTTTGGATAAGAAGAAGGAGGAAGCTGGTGCACGGCTCTGCTATGTACACATCGAGCAGGAGCAAGTTTTTGATGCTCACCGGGCTGCAAGAAGATTCAGCAGCACCTCTGAAGAGTTTACCCTCAACCAATCAGCACAGACTAATCAGCGATCACTCCCAGAGGAGGAACCTGTTAGACTCTGAGCAACAAGGTGTGCAGATCAGTGCAGCCTGTCTGCAGACGTGTTAAACTTTCCAAGAAGGGAGTTGAACGCTGTGTTTAGCATTAGAACTCACTCCATCAGGAACATGTGGCCGCGTGCTGCTTTAGGTCTGTCTGGGTCAGCGCGGCTCGCCATCGTCAATAGAGCATCCACCTGTGACGGGCTGGGAGCGAGACCATAAACCTGCTTCGTCGCAGCACTGCGGGAAGCCACGTGCGCGGCTTTGCTTCAGTCAGGCCGGATCAGGTTCTGTTCCCGTCAACTGTGCTGAGCTCAGCCCTGACAAGCTTTTCATTTTGGCTGTAGCTCAGGTGGCAGAGCCGGTCAGCCACCAATCAGAAGGTCGGTGGTTCGATCCCAGGCTGCCTGCTGGCTGCATGCCAAATATCCTTGGGCAAGAAAGTAACCCCGTGTTTGTCTACTGGTGGTGGTCAGAGGGCCCGGTGGCGCCAGTGTCCGGCAGCCTCGCCTCTGTCAGTGCGCCCCAGGGTGGCTGTGGCTACAATGTAGCTGCCATCACCAGTGTGTGAATGGGTGGATGACTGAATGTAGTGTAAAGCGCTATACAAATGCAGGCCATTTTATTCCATTAAAAGCTGAGGCATGGCTGCAGATCAACTACAGGCGCGTTAGAGACCAGTTCATGGTCTCTCTGCGTGAGACGTCTCAGGACTGCTGAGGTGAGTCTTCAGACAGCGAATGGCCGAGCAAAGCGGGATGTTATCAGGCTTGCCATTTCCTCATGGCTGGAGTGTTGATGAGTGCTGACCTGGTGTGAAGGCCCGACTGGGCTGGTAAAACAAACTTTGTTTCACTTTTCTCAGCTGTTTTTGCTTGGCTGTGTCTCTCTCTGAAGTCTGTGCACAAACATCCGTAATTATGAAACCCACAGCGCTCGTTCCCAGGACGTACTCTGAATCCTCTTTGTTGATGCTGAGCATGTCTGTGCTCTTTAACCTGCTCTCTGCTGCTCGTCATTAATAATGTGTTTCAGCGGCATTTACCTCACTTTGTCCTTCATCGTTTGGCGTTTTGACTGGCTGCTTAGCTTCGATGGAAATTCTCATCATTATTCATCGTCTGGCGTAAAGACCTGGAGCACACAACAGCACTCCAACATATCGGCCATCGCAGGATCTGTCAGAAGAGCTCTGATCCCCTCCCAAAAACACAAGCAACAAATTGCAAATGTTGGGCACTGGTGAGGCTCAGACGGACTTTAATCACTAACACGGCTCGTTTGGTGACATCTGACATGCTCTCTGTAGGGAGCCTTCAGCAAAGGTTTAAAATGTTCATGAAACTGAATTTATTTGTTTTTCTGGACATGAACACAATTATTTTGAATCTAGTCTCATATTTTGTCATGTCCTGGGTCAGTTGACCCACTGTTTTGATGTCATTTTGTATTATGGTTTATGTCTAAGTAGGGGTGGGCAATAGAAACGGTATGAAATTGGCCAACAGTAGAGATTTTGACTGTACCGCTCTACCACGATAGCGCATATTGATGGTTTGTTTGTCTTGGTCAAAAGCATTAGGGGTTAGGGTTAAACAACATCATCTGCAAATTATGTTGCGCGACAGTAACAGTGAAGAGACGAAGCATGTTTTGGAATATGGGGAAAGCCAAAAACTGCGCTTCCTCCACTTCTGTACCATTGATCCAATAATGTTGAATTCTCTCACAGCTGCTCTGTTCCCGTGTTGTTGCAGTATATTAATGACCACTAATGGGAATAAATGGCCTGTCTTTGTAAAGCACTTTACTCGTCCCTAAGGACCCCAAAGCGCTTTACACATCCAGTCATCCACACATTCACACACTGATGGCAGCTACATTGTAGCTAGGGCTGGGTATCGTCACTGATTTCTAGAATCGATTCAATTACGATTCACAAGGTCCCGAATCGATTCGATCCACGATTTAATTCGATTCGATTCGATTTAATTCGATTCGATTTGAATCTGGGACATTTTGACAGTCAGAAATATTATAATTCAGATCAGTACATTTACATATTTTTGTATCTATCAAAAGGAAGCTGACACTTTCCAGACTTTATCAAAGGTGTGAGCATCACAGCGAGGCCTTTGTGTCAAAGTAGCTGAAGATAAAACACAGAAAAACATGAAGGTGATTTTCCTGGCCTGGATTTTATAAAAATATTCTGCAGTACATCAAAAATGAAAGAAAACCATTCATCAACATATGAACATCACCTCTGAAGTTACAGCGGTTTTATTACAGACACGGCTGAGCGTTTTGCATAATTTTAAAAAGTTTAAATTTGTTCAGTATTGAACAGCAGAAATTAGGTTTACTTTTCGGAAGTATATAAAACGAAAAAAAAAACGTCGGCCGACAGCCTGTAAACAATGGTAGACTTGTGCGTAACAAGCAAGCGAATAATGAAGTACAGAGAGAGAGCTGTGCATCATGGTGGAAGCAAAACAGTAAAAGTCAGAGTGAATTCATGACGATGTTTATGTGAAGTGTAGTTTGGATCTTCTTTTGCTGCTGGTTCGGTCAATATTGTTTGGAGAGACATCAAACTAACACCTTTAGAATCAGCGCATAAAGGGCGTGAACACAAAGCACGGACCCGCCGACACATCAGAGTCAGCGAGCTGTCGGCTTTCAGCCCCGACTGTGAGAAAGGCGACGTCTCACTGATTCTGATCCGCGGGTCGCGCTGTGTGTTGAAGTCTTTGTGCAGAAGCCGTGTACCTGCTCTCATTTACTGTCTTAACTGTTTGGTGGTTGTTGAAAGTTTGTGAGATTTCACCTGAGATTCTGGCATTTCGGGCAAAATAAATTTATATTAAAAAATCAATTCAGGATTTTAATGAATCGATTTTACGTTATCCAAGCCAGAATCAATTTTAATCGATTTCTCGATCAGGTGATGGCAAGCTAAATTGTAGCCACAGCCACCCTGGGGCGCACTGACAGAGGCGAGGCTGCCGGACACTGGCGCCACCGGGCCCTCTAGTAACTAGTAACTATAATTAATTACTTTTTCAAAGTAACTTGCCCAACACTGTTAATGACTAACCTCGTATTGTAGATAGTTATTGTTATCTCAGTTTTTCTCCTGACTGAAGTTTGGTCCGTTTACAGCATCCTGCTATACGATTGCATTTGTCCCTGACCACCAGAATCCCTCACGTTAACTTTTATCGAGTGGAAAAGTGTTAGCGTTCATCCTCCAGCTTCACTGTGTTTATGTTATGCTAACATAGCTGTGTCGCTAGCTACCACGTAGCACATCATTATATACCAGCTAGCACAACTTCAGTAACCCACAAACGTCACTGCTGTTTAGGTTTCTGTCTTCATTTGGGTTAGTTTAGGTTAGTTTTGTTTTTCTTTGACGTTCCAACAATAAAGTTGTGTGTTTGTGTCAAGTCCTGCCTGACATTTGGGTCCAATCCTGCCTGCTCCACACACAGTTCATGACATATTTGCTCATTCATGTGTGCAAGAAGAGAAGTTCTGGAGGGTTGATGTGTCGGGCTAATGATTCCTGTTGATTTGTTTCATTATAAAAACTTGTGAGACAGTCTTAGAAACAGGCGACGGTTTAGATTAAAATGACATGAATTCAAACCGCAGGTTGATTGGTTACTGGGCTGATGAGTTACCTCTGAGTCTTGCAAACATCCAAACAAATGCAGAAAGCGTTGAATGAGCATTTACTTTATTTATGTTTATTGGGTGAACTCTAAAACAGCTCGTTGGAAAGCTTTAAAGGAAATCCCAGTCTGGTGGCAGGAATTCCGATCAGAGGCTCTGGCTGAGCGTGAGCGATTCAATTCAATTTTATTTATATATGTTACACCCCAGCCCAGGGAAAACTGGCGTGCAACATAAGGAAAATAAAAATAAGGAAAAATGCCCCCCCACTCCCTGCTCTTAAGGAGGACGAACCAACAAAAAACAGCTACCATGGATTTCACAACAGCCAGTCAGTTTATTGAGTCCCAAAAGGTAGCAGGCGTCAGGGTGAGCATGGCCAAAACAACAAACAAAAACTCTAGAAATGAAATGCAGCTGGCTCACCTTCACAGAAAACCCCAAACGAAAATTACAGGTGTCTTACCTGCCTCCCTAACCAAAAACAGGAGAAAAGGTTCCCAAAGAAAAATGGCTTCTCACCCCTACAGCTACCGAGTAAAAACAGTATCGACAACTATTTGCATCTATATACGACAAACTATTTACAACACAGGGGGAGATCACGACCATGACAAACTGAAACACCGGGCTTAAATACATAGAGGAGCAATCAGGGAATGGACAACAGGAGGGAAACACAGCTGGGGCAAATCAGAACTGACGAGACAAGGAAGCGTAAACTGAACACACTGAGATAAGACA
>NW_024582849.1:16282-19867 GCF_018398535.1 Haplochromis burtoni | reverse complement strand
GAGCTCCAACAGGGAGATCAGTCTGAGAACAGAAAAAACACCTCTGCACATGAAAACACTCGTAATACACCAAAGAAACACATGACAAGCAGCAGGGGGGGTAAAGGGTGAGAGACCGCCGATGTAGACAGTACATCCGGGCCTGCGTGCGCTGGTCTCCTTGATCCACCGTCAGCATCGGAGGGGAATAAACGTCGAAGGCGTTTGGAGGGGGGATGAGTGCATATCAGTGTATGTGTGTGTGTGTGTGTGTCCAGAGTTCAGCTGAGACAGTGTCCTTCGCCCTGCCAGGCTAAGTAAACAGTCTTCCAGCCAACCCAGGTGGCCTTGCATGGAATGGGAAGAACAGACTAAACACAGTCGTTATCAGGGTGTTGTTGTTCAGCTCCAGCCTTGAGGCCGCAGCTGGCGCCGAGAGGGTATCCGCATGAAGTGATGGTGCTTTTTACTTTAGTGCGAACAACTCATATGAATTTCAAAGCAGTTCTACAGTCCAACACTGGTCTCTCAATCTCCCGTTGGAGAGCCGTGAGCTTTCTATGATGTTATCCAAACTTACGTTCCGTGATGTTGTCGTTCTTTTTGCTCAAAGAGCAGGTTCTGAGAACTCACGACCGCAGTGCACTCCCCCAAGATGTGATCAAATTTGCGCTCAAAGTTGTTGTTCGAGCTAGCCCCTCCAGATGTCATCCAGTCTGCAGTCAGAGGTCTTGTTCTGAGTATTCACGGCAGCCGTGCGTTCTCCAAGATCTTCCCCATGCTGCACTCAATGAGCCGATTTTGAGAAACTCACGCCTCGTCCCATCATTTCAATCCCAGCGGGCAGCCTTGTGGGGGTTTGAACAGCCGGTTCCTCTTTCTTAATTCTTCGATAAGTCAGGGCCAAGCCAGCTCCGATCAGCCAGAACCCTGTTACCATGGTTCCGAATAGGTAGATATCTTCAGCACTCAGGCTCACCCGAGCCCAGACTTCTCGTTGAGAAGGGGTGTCAATTGCATTTAGGGACCAGTTGATCAAATCCATAATTCTCTTTTAGGTTTTAGAGAACAGACTGCGAGAGAGTGTTCCAGGGAAAGCAATACAAAAAACACGAGACTAGACAAGGACACAAGAGGATAAGCAGGGAAGCTGAGGGAGAGGAGGAGGAGGAGAGGAGAAAAGTGCGACCGCCTTCGTCAAGAGCAAGAGCAGATCTCTCACTGTGAACTCATAAAATCACGTTATTCAAAACAAACCCTGCCGCGTACTTCTCTGTTTGAAAGTGTAACTCGTCACACTAACATATTCCACCTTTAATAGAACATCAGCCGCTGTCCTTGACATTCATGCCAACAACACATACACCGACCAACCTACATCTCCCCCTGCCCTCCCCCTTTTTCTCCCGTATTTAATACTTCTTCTTTATTTCTCTTTTGAACTTGTAGGTTTGGAGTGCATAGTGGCTCTGCCCGAGCCAAAGAGCCACTGGGATCCCGTCTTTGGTACCTGTGTCTTCGTCTTCTCCTTCCTCATCCCTGTGGCCATCATCAGCATCTGCTACAGCCTGATGGTCAAACGCCTGCGCAGCGTCCGCATCCTGTCTGGCTCCAAGGAAAAGGACCGAAACCTGCGGCGCATCACCAGGATGGTTCTGGTCGTGGTGGCAGCATTTGTGGTGTGTTGGACCCCGATCCAAATCATGGTCCTGGCTCAGTTTCTGGGCTTCAACCTGAGTAGCCTATTCACAGTGGTCCTCATGCACTTCTGCATCGCGCTAGGCTACGTCAACAGCAGCTTGAATCCCGTGCTCTACGCCTTCCTCGATGAAAACTTCAAGCGCTGCTTCCGAGAGTTCTGCCACCCGTCTCCATTCCGCCTCGACCCCCAGCAGTCTGGCAGAATGAGGAGCATCGCCAGGGAGGTGGCAGCTGCCTACAGCTGCAAAGCCGGAGACGGCGGGGGGCTAGGGGGAGGGACGCCGAATCCAGCATGACTAGGCGTGGAGCTCCCCTTGGTGGGGGTGGACCCCCCACAGAGGGGAGAGACCCATGGAACTGGGAACTCCAACACAGAATTGACTCAGATTACAGCTCTCTAGCGGCACGAGCCCTCCCGCCCCCCAACGAGGAGACTGGCCTGGGGCGGGGGGGAGGGCGACAAGGAGGATGAGTTTGAAAGGAAAAGGATTTAGTGATGGAAAGAGGGGATGTGGGGACAAATTTAGAGTGAAGAGTAGCAGAGATGTCCAATGCCCAGACTCATGTTTTGAAACTTTATGCGATAAGACGGACACATAAAATACGAAAATGCCTCTGGAAAAACTCTCATCCAGCTTCAAGAGAGGTGATGAATATTCATTCGACCTCCAAAACAACAGGCTTGTGAAAAGAAACTGGATCTGTGGCGTCCCTGGAGAGATGACTCTGTGACGAGAAGGCATGAGGTGAAGTGAATGTATGAAAATCAGGAGGAGTTTAACAGGAGCTGCTGATGCCAAATCAGAAACTCTGATGCTTTTACAATAAATAAATAGAACATTGGAAACTCTGTGGACCACGAAGACACGCAGAGAAGGAGCAGATCATTCCTAAAGTGTGAAATGCTTTCAGTCTGGAGAACTAGGACATTTTTGCTGTGATGGTTTTGGTAAATGAGGGCCACATAATGTAATATGCTGCTGCCAGCACTTTACTGGGCCAGAAGTGTGACTGGACTGATGTGAAATCTGCAGCTTGTAGAAGTAAAAGAGCAAGACGAGATTCTGTTAAATATGGGGGTCAGGTGAATGTCATTTCTTATTTGAGCGACATTTCTCAGCTGAGACTCAACAAACCTAAGACACCCATGAAAGGACACGTTTCCTTTGACTTTCTACATGGTGCTTGTGTGCGGGGGGTTGGGGGTTTACACTGCACCGTGTTGCCAGATGCATCTCACAGTTAGATAAGGTGTTGTTTGGGATCTGTGGTGGAGAAACGCGTCGAGGTTTAATGACTTTTTGTGTTCGGAGATGCCATTTGTTCAAGTTGTTCAGTGTTTAGGTGCTAAAAAATCATTTTGGTTTAGGATTGCTGACTGTGGTTTAGGTTAAAATGTGTCCACCAGACTCGTGAGCCTTTGTGATGAAAATCAGGAGTTGGAAACCAAAGGACAACATGTGTGTAACAGACTCACCAGCAGCTTTGACAAAATGACTTTGTTTGGCTCCCGATGGAAAAAATCACAACAACTGAGATTCAGCGTTCAGACAACGCTGCCTTTCAGATGGACTTTTACTGGCAGATACAAAGTGAAATACATACCTGTTTAATCTGAGGTTAAAGACTCAAAACTGCAGCTCACACTTGAAGTGGGACATAAACAGCCTTACCTGAGCATCTGTGAATGCTGTTTCAACACTTTAACAGTGTGAGGTCTAAATAACCTCAATCCTGACCCCAACTCCTGCCCTGCCCCCGACTCCATCCTTGCCTCCGACTGCTAACCTGCCCCCAAATCCTACCCTGACTCCTACCCTGCCCCGACTGCTAACCTGCCCCCGACTCCTACCCTGCCCCCGACTGCTACCCTGCCCCCGACTCCTACCCTGCCCCCGACTGCTA
>NW_024582849.1:1183-15388 GCF_018398535.1 Haplochromis burtoni | reverse complement strand
CCTGCCCCCGACTCCTACCCTGCCTCCGACTGCTACCGTGCCCCAGACTCCTAACCTGCCCCCGACTCCTACCCTGCTCCGACTCCTACCCTGCTCCGACTCCATCCATGACCCCGACTCCTACCCTTACCCTGTGTTTTAGAAAAAAAGAAAAAAGACTTTTTCTTACAAATGTTTATAAGTTGAATTATTTTCTTGTCTTCAGCCAAGACTTAGAGGGACATTTTTTTTAATGACATGTTTTGCTAGTGTAGGGTTAATGAGGGTAATCGGCAACAACGACTTCGATCTCTAAGGGTTAGGCATATGATACCTCACAACACAAGGACAAAAGTTAAAAGGTAAAGGTTCGGTTTCATAAACACTGAAAATGATCCCTGTAAACGTTTGTGTGTGCCCCTGAGTTCTGCGGCTCAGTAAATCTAACCCTGTGCCACTGGTCACAGATTTAATATAAAAGATGGATGATGTGAAGATCAATCTTAACTTTTCATTATCTTTCATCATTCTGAGACGAAGTGATGAGCGAGGGTTGGATCTGACTCTGAACACCAGGTACACTGGTGACTCTGAGTAGCAGCCCAACCCCGATGTCCCGGTTCTTTGTGACTCTACTGGGGCCGCTATTCCCAAAACGAACATTGTGCTTTATCTAGTCAGACCTGAGTAGCGACTGAGACCATAAACTCATCACTAAAGAGTTCACTGAGCTCAGAGATCAACTGAACAAGCTGTTCATTTTCTCATAGACTTTTATAGACCAAACTGTCAACCCCTGCTGGACTTTAAAGGCAATGCAGGTTTGAGGTACTTCAGCGCTGGCTTCATTTTTCAGACTTGGAGCTACAGCCGTCCTTGTACATACGGACCGAGGTGGAAACGGGAAAACGTAGTTTTACTGAAGCCATAAAATAGCGCCCCCTCACAAAAGCAGTCCTCTTCAAACACCTCACAGGTGCAATCAGAGTGGGCCTGACAGGGGTCAGATGATCCCAGATGTTCAGGAAATGCCACCTCTGGACACTGAACTGCAACTGCTGTCAGGTTTTTGGATATAGAGGCAGGTCGGGTTCGGGAGAGTTGAACTGTGTGTCTTTAAACAATGGGGGTGTTACCAGCCCCACAGGGGCGGAGCATGGGGACAGGGTTGCAGTGCCCCAACCCCAATCCAAGGGACAAAGGGGCTCTCTCTCTCTTTCTTCTTGGTCTCTTAAAGAGGAAACTAGCTGTGAAACAGGAACACATGAGCATTCCTACCATCCTGCACAGTTTCAGACAGCACTGGACTGCACAGAGCATGTTGGTGTGACGTTCAGGTACCACTGACAAAAACAGAACAAACCCTATGAAACGCTCATCGGTTGGTGTTTGTACTCTGATCAGTGTTACTGTGATACTTTCATTTCTATTCGCTGTCACTAAATCTGATTAAAGAGTCCTTGGTCTCCTGAAGTTTATCTAACAGAAGTGCGAGGATGAATCAGAGATGTTGAGACTCATCTGTATGAGATGGGTTCTACGTTTAGCTGGATGCTGGTTGTTCTGTAAACTGCGGCCTTTGAGAACTTGCGTGTTCTGTTCGCAGCTCAGTATCCTCTTTGCTTTTATATTTGTGTCTCTCTATGAAGTTGGGTTTGCTCGTTTCGTTAAGACTGAAACAGGTCTGTTTAAGTAAAGTAAAGTAAACTTTATTTATTAAGCGCTTTTCATAGACAGGTTTTTCAGAACGAGCATGACAGTTTGGTTTTGCCTGGTTTGGTTAGCTGCAGCCACTCTTAGCAGCACCTTAATTGCTTCTGTTGGTTTACTTTTGCTTTCGTTATGAGAGAAACATTTCAATTAACTTACATTGCCTTAAATACGAAGTGAAGTCTGTCACTAAACCTCGCTCTCTGGCTGGATTCAGTGTGTTTTATGGTGCTTTGCTCTTAGTTATACTAGTTCAGACCTGTACTCTGAAACCGTCTGTGGACAGCACTCGTTCTCACGGAAGATATGACCTCTTCAGAAATGGCCAATCTCTCATCTGAAGGGAGACGAATATCTTTTTTTATTTGTATGACAGGTCGATCCTGAAACCAGTGTAAGAAACTGAAAATATGTGGATCTCAATCCAGTTTAGATTTTTGTCAGTACATTTAAATCACATATTTATTACTAATACTTAATATTTATGAAAAATTTCCAGTTCTACACAATATGTAGTCTTGCATTCATTATTGAGCCCTGTGTATCTGGATTCACTGTCTCAGATCACATGATAAAACCAGACGTGATGGAAAAACAGAGTAATTCCTGCCCCATATCATCCAAATACATAATATACAATGAAACTTATAATAATGTTTGTGATGCACACACGGTACACCGGTTTACTCACAAATATTCATTTCGAAATCACAACAACAGCAACAACAATCAGACGACTGCCTCTGAGCAGGCACTTGGTAACTGTGGGAAGGAAAACCTCCCTTTTAACAAGAAACTTCTCGCACATCCGGGCTCAGGGAGCCATCTGTCGAACTCCTTTAAGTCAACAAAACTGTCTGGTTTTAAGCAGCACGATTCAGGTCATCAGTAAACTGGATAAAAGTGTCTTCTGGTATGACAAGAAATGAGGCTTCATGTCTGCCTTCGTGGCCCCGGTGCCGATGCAGAACACTGATCAGCCTTCAGAGAACAGTTGCAGCGGTGCCTTCAGCCACAGGTGGTTGTATACCTGCTACTCTGGACTGATGAAGGTAGTCTGTGACCTCCACCCACAGCTCAAACTGAAGCGAGTTTGTTTGCTGTTTTCCAAACATCTCCATCATGAAGTCAGGTCCACGGCATGAATCAGAATGTGAAGTGTATTTAACATGCTGCATCAGTGTGACTGTAATGCAGTAGCACCTCCAGGACTCCTTCCAGCTGAAGGCTGGTTTGGAGGTCCAAAGCAGGACCCAGAGTCATCGGCGTAAAAGTCTGTCTCAGGCGTGGTTGAAAGCATTCTCCGTGGACGTGTGCTGCTCTCAGGTGGTTTCTGAGCACAGGTCACCTTTCGTACAAACCTAGCAGACTGTGTGTAGGAGCATCGAGGGCTCCGTTTCTGGAGCTTCAACGCTGCCGCGAGCTCTTTGTCCGTGACGTTCTCCTCCTGTTCGCCGTTCTTTCGTAGCACGTAGAGAGGAGCGTGTACAGCTTTCTGTTTGAACGTGTAAAACACGATCATGTGACCTCTCTGGTTGTTCTTCGTCACCAGCTGTAACAGTTCGTGTTAGTTTACATTTACAGACCACATGAATGTTTGACCTGACAAAGAGAAAACTAACGTGTTGCTGTTGTTCTTCTATATCTTTATGAACAGAGGAAAAAAGTGTTTCATTGGTGTTTCTGTTGTTTCTGTTGTTACTCTTTCTAATGTGTGGGTGGGCAGAGTCTGTTATATATATATATATATAGATATCTATAAATGTACTCTGTGTTTTACTGTGGACTGCACTTAGCTCAGCACCCGAGTGACTGACCCACACCGCCCCACGCCGCTCACACGACACAGCTGGAGGAAAAACATCCTGATGATGACGATGCTGTGCTTTAATCGCACATATTTGGTCATATCGTAAATACGTTGGAGCGGTTTGAGTCATGTGACCCAGGCTGCAGCCATATTAGCGTTCTGCACTCACAGACCGAACTTTACGCTCGCTCGCTTGTCGTCAGTGCAGACAGACCTTCTGCTTCAGCTTGAATTTTAAACTGTATATTTTCAGTGCTTATTAAATGAATAAAGATATGATGATTAAGTTGGTCTGAGCTCATCATTCTGTCAGCTCATCGTTCAGGAAGCAGTCACAGTGCAGGTTCAGATTTAAACAGGCAGCTGCTGATCTCGGTTCAGTTTCATTCAACAATGAACGCCTCGTTGGGGCCAGTTCCTTTCATCTCAGTCCACTTCAACATATACATATATTTATCCAGGATATCTTCTGTTTATCTGGCTTGTCAGACATCATCAGTGAGGCTAACAGGTCACATAAAGGTTGTTATCAACTTGGTTTATCAGTCCAGCTATGGCACACTGACATAACAGAGTTTGCAGCTGCTAACCAATCAGAAACATGGACATATACTGACAACATTTTCTAAAGGAAGATAAAAGTTGCTCATCCAGGTAAGGAAATCCTATTCATCTGGACACCGTGTTCTCGGTGGATTAAACATCTTGTCTCTCAGGTTTCCCCACGTTACAAACACTACATTTACATATCAGAGAGGCTCTGAGTAAATGCAGGTACCCCAGGACATTTGTCAAAGCTGGGAAGACTCGGGGTGATCCAGGATAGAAGAAGGATAACGTTACACCCTCTTACAATGCTGTGATTGCAGCAGTCTCCAGCTTTCTCTGAATGGTACTCCTGGCTCCCCAGATAAAGACGAACCTTCAGACCCTGTGACTGTCTGAGCGTCTGCTGTTTTCCAGAGATCTAATTGGTCAGTCAGCAGTGATTTCATCCCTGCTGATTTCCTATCAGGAGCATAACCTGCTCCAAAGCAACAGTTACCATGGCAACATAGCCTGCTAAGAAGTGCAACACTTTGATATCAGTGAGAACAGCAAGTTGAAACTGAAGTTAGCTGGATGAGCTCCGAGCCTACGGCGTGCACTCCTTTCTTATTCAGCTCGTCAGTAAATGCTTAGAGCGTGAACTCTCGGCCTTCATTGCTGCACACTGGCAGGTGATGAGGACCTCACTGGAGTAGCAAGGAGCCCTTCCCCCAAACACCTCCATAATCCATCAGTGGGAAATGTTAATAGAAACACATCGGACATGTTTTCAAAGCAGCTCTGCAGACAGAAGCTCTGAAATAAAGTCAATCAGTAACGAGCACGTGGATAATCAGAGGTCTGCCCAGCAAATGGACGTGCAGAGTTTTCCCTTCTTCCTTTATCACCATAAATTATAAACGTGGCTCAAAGAGCAAAGGAAGTTGTGTTTGAAAGATTTCTTTGATGTAACAGTTTCTTTGCACTAAAGGCTGCCCAGGAAACGGTCTTCTTGTGGTGTCATCTACTTCACAGACTGTCTCTGACATCGTTATATGAAACTTGGCCTTCTATCTGAAAAGGAAACTGGGGCTCACTCCAAATAATGCTGCACTCAATTAGCAGTAGCAGAAAAAGCTGTTGGCAGAGAAGATTTGGCAAGTTTGTCATGCACAGCCCATTTTTTCCTTACAAATGTGTCGCCTTTTATGGGGGAATAAACAGCCTTTCCAACATTGTGAGATTTATTGCCAAGAAGCATCGTTACAACAAGGAAATCATCCAAATACAAACTTCCAGAATGTCTGTGCTGGGTTTATATTCAGCCCACTGCACTGTGTTAAATGATTTCACTGGAGCTGAATATACATGAACTACAAAAGACTTCTTCTCTTTCACACATTGTGGCAGGCGCAGCGAGCAGCAGCAGGTCACCGAGCACGACGGCCTCCGTGTGCACGAGCGGCAGCCTCTCTCAGAGCATTCGTCACCTTCGTGTCGGAGCAGTCGCTGATCCGTGTTCGTGTCACACTGCTGGAAACACTCACAGAAAAATAAATCGCATTATTGATCCCACTCTGGTTTCCAAGCAGAAAGGAAAGACGTGGAATCGAAGAGATTTCACTCTGCTGATAAATTCACTGATCTCTGATTTCCAGCTCGCCGCTGAGGAGAGATAAACGCCAAAGGAAACGTTAGGCACGTGTTAGAGAATCTGTTTCAGACGTCACTTCACCTGTGCAGAGTGTGACGTCTGTGTGTGTGCATGTGGGCTTCCTTTCATCCTCTTCTTCCTGCCCTCAGACCACTCAGCTCGTCTTTCACCCTCATCCTATCTGCACTCTGACCTGCATCTGCTTTCATCGACCCGCTGCTTAGGTTACGCATAGTGCATATGCCTCTTAGGTGAAAAGAGTTCGTATATCCAGCATGTATGTGCAGGCTGCTCCGCTGTGCTCTGCTCACGTGGAGGAAGGTCAAAGATGCTGCAGCGAAAAACTCTCTGCAGTTAAACAGTGACAATCCCTGCATCCCTCTAACAACCCATGGGACGATTCCTCTGGTTGAGCTCTTTGGACCTCGGTGCCTCCTTCGGCTCCCAGCATCAGCAGTTAGCAACACAAGCTAACATTAGCTGAGAAAAGCAGCCTAACGTTACCAAGCGAGTGGCTGAGAGCCGATGGACCTGATGGGGGAAGGTCGTGCCGATAAGTGTGAACTAAAGGTCGTTATCAGCTCACACAAGCTGTGCCCCTCCCCCCAGGCTTAAGTTCCATCATATTTATCTGCTTCCATGACATGCTGACCTCTGACCTTCAGAGAGGTCAAAGAGGCTGACAGTTTTTGACTCTGTGACTAAGCCAGCTAAGACCTTTGACCTCCTCACCTATTTGCCTGCTGATGGGTGGATATGACCAGAACCACAAAGACGAGTCCAGCCCTGAGAAGGTGGCTTTTTATTAAAATATGTCTCTCTTTGTTTTTGTTTGTTTTCTTCCCCCTTTCTCACTCTCTTCTCCCCTCTGTTTTTCTTTCTCTCCCTCTCTTTCTTACATTCTTTCTCCCAGTCATGTCTGTCCCGTCTGTAACAACTGAAAATAAAATAAAATAAATACATAATTATAATAAAGGCCAATCAAATGGACCAATATGGCAAGGCCATGATGATCCGCTTGGCCTCTTTCTTGGCCTTCAGCATTTCTCACCCAGGAGTCTGTTTCGCTCCGGAGCTGAAGGCTGATGAGCACGTTTGTGCTGACGGGTGTATAAGTGAGTGACTGCCGTGTGCCGAATGACTGTTAAAGGACGATCATCCGTCCTGCACACACTGAAAAGTTGTTCATTCGGTTTTTGAACCCAAGTTTCAGATCTGATCCTTCCTGTGTTCTCCTGGAAAGGTTGTAACATCGTGCATTTGTTAAATTGGAAGATGGCTCATTGATTATCAAAACATTTTGCTGATTAATTTTCTTTGATCTTAAAATAAATGAATTGATTAATAGACTGTAGTACAGTGGAATCAGAAGAGCATCGTCAGGGTCCACGGAGCAGACTCCAACGACTGACGACAGCTAAAGGTGATTCATTGAACTGAGATCACATCAGGAACCAGAGCAGGGACAGGACAGCAAGCCGGGAGCCACTGCACAAAGATGAACAGGATGTTCTGCACTGAACCATCCAACATGTACTCTTAGTGACACGGGAACAACGTGAGAACAGCCCCACCAAGACCGCAGGTGGAGGAATACTGGAAGAGCATATGGGGAAAGATGCAGCAGAGAACAGCAATGCTCAGGGGCTAGTGGAGCTAAGACCAGACCAACAGGATCTGATCAGCATCACTGAGGCAAACATTAAAGTGTCTCCAGCATGAAGAGTTGGACAGCACCAGCCCTGACGTGGTTCGTGCCTACGGGCTGAAGAAGCTGCAGTTTTGTGTGGCCGCTCTGCTCGAGTTTGAACCTTTAAAATAAAATTAGTCCCATGAATCAGTTTACAAACCAGAAATAAGCCTTGGACGGATCAGTGACTGAGATGGGCCTTTGTGAGCCAGCAGCACTGTGTACTCGCCACTGATTTATGACACGGACGTCCACTCGGTAACAGCCTCATTCAATCACTGCAGCGGGGGAGCGACTCTGGGGCAGGAAATCTTTTCTTATCCCCGCCGTGACAGCACGATGGAGGATCGTGTGAAACGCTGCCAGCCATGACTTTATGACGAGACAGTGACGAACCTTTCAGCGTCCTCGGTGTGCGTCGAACGTCGCGGCACTGCTGCTGCAGACACTGTGGAAAGGTTCAATCTGCGTCTTTCATATAATCACAGGCTGAACGCAGGAGACGCTCAAAGAATCCTGAGCACAAATCTGTGGGAGGACGCCGCCATGCGTCCCGCTCACCACCCTCATACATCCAATCAGGAGACACATCCTTTTAGACGATGACACATGCTGCAACGACAAAGGCAGATGAGGAAGGTGAACACATTGTCATGATTCCCAGTGTCTAAGCACACATTTCTGTTTTCCTTTCCTGTGAAGGATTGTCTCGCCTGTCTTCACCTTCCTGGTTTCCTTGTGTTTTAAACTCTTCTTTAAAAATCTTGTTGTGTCTTGGAAGTCTTTGAACCCTGGGTCCTGCCGGTCTGTCGTGTGTGCGTGTTTGCCAGCACAGATCAAAAACCATCCATAATGGAAACCACAGCCTGACACCACCAGATAATAAGTGCACAACAATTACACCAACATCATTTCCAGGCAGGTGGAGGGTCAGCGTGAGGAGGAACGGGCTTGAGCATTACCTTCATCAGCATTCAGAGAGAAACCAGCAGCAGATACGTGCAGAGCTTCATGTCTGTTTCTCACAATGAATCCATCCCAGTGTGGGTGGAGCTGCCGAGTGAGCACTGTTTCCTCTGTTTGATCGCTACACGGGGAATCTTAATGAGGGTCTTCATTGGTGTGCAGTCAGAACAACGAGATGAAAAGAGACAAAAGAGCTGCCGCCGAGGAAAAAGCCTGCTGACCTTTACCCAAATGACATTTCTGCTACCTGCTGATTATGTTTCTGTGTGTGGGCTTTCAATAATGGACCAAATCATCTGCTGGCCTTCAGTCTGTTCATTCCTCTGCAGCACATGTCTGCAAATATTTACTGTAAACCAACAGGACCTGAGACCGAGGCATCCTCAGGGACATCAGGGTGTCTCACTGACTTATTATGACACTCAAACGATGCATCTTCCGTAAGCACTGCCACCCAGTGCAAAGCTCATGAAAGAATGACTTTCTGATGTCTGAGGATTATGTCTCCAGTAGGCCGTTTTATCCCCACTGGGAGAAGTGACCTAGTATTTGCTAGAGATGGCACGATACCACTTTTTTATGTCCGATACCGATACCGATATCATAAATTTGGATATCTGCCGATACCGATATGAATCCGATATAGTGTTTTTTAATCAACAAAACTGTTTTTTTTAAATATCTTGCTGCATTTTGTATAAGTTCATACTCAAGTTTAAAACAACAACTACACTAAAGCTATTCTGTTATACCTGTATGCAAAAAAAAAAAATTCATAGTTCAGCAATACTGATCAATCTAATAAACTTAAACCTACACCATCATCCCTATTCTGGTATTTTAAAGAGTACTTAGCGTAAATATTAAGCAACCTAACTAATAGGGTTCCAACTCCCAGCAACAACAAAAATAAATAAATAAAAAATAGGGAACCACCCCTCACGCTCCACCTCATGATGCTTAATCGACGTAATCAACCTTAATTTGATGCAGTGTGAAAAAAAATGCACAGAAATCAATTATTTTTCAAGAAATTTTAAATAGATTCAACATCTTTCTTCAACAAAATTGCAGACTGCACAGATGGTACCTTCCCAAAGGAAAAAGTACTATAGCTTACTAGGGTATATATATTAGACTTAATAGTCACTATATACAGTAATTGACTTCTATTCATTTTGCATCAAATTAAAACTTTGGGTGTCAGATAATTATTTATTAAAAGCTCGACATTTTAAATGAGAATAAGAAAGAAAAGTATGTCTTAGGGCATGAACAGTGAAAAGGGGGCACAATCGGCCCCCCTGGCTAAACTTTGCTAGATCCGCCCCTGCACAGTTACCAGCCGTCAGCTACGTAGAAAAAGATCCTGGTGTAGAAAGTAATATTAAATAAATTCTAACAACAGCTTATCAAGCTTAAACGTGCTGCTGTTGTTCAGCCGCTGGTTTGCTCTTTCTGGTGCGAAGTGGGCCAAAAACAAAGACGGACTCGCGACAGAAAAGCTGATCAGCTGATCATTTAAGCAGTTTCACGATTGAAGTACCAGCCGGAGAGCGAGAGGCAGTCGCTCGTTAAGCTTAGCGTGGGAATGCTTTACAAACATTCAGAGATGGACTTACACGCTTGCTTTACTTCTCTCGGGGATAACTTTGTCGGAGATGAAATGCCGAGGTTGCTAGCGAAGCTCCACATGCTATCCAGACCACCGACAGGTCCCGCATGCCACAGCCTGCTCTATCACGTGATGCATACTGCTCCAACTGCTAACGTTCTGCGGTGAGTTACGGCGTGTTGCAAGTTTTGTGAGGTGCTTTCGTGATATTTAATGGATCGGATTACATTTTTTATTTTTCTCCGATATCCGATCCAGTCATTTAGGTCAGTATCGGACCGATACCGATACGTAATATCGGATCGGTCCATCTCTAGTATTTGCACAGCAGCCGTAATGGTCCTGATGTTCAGGAGAATTCGGGAGTCTCTGATTCGGGAGTCTGATGGCCTGTGAAGCTGTTTGAGGCTCATTTTTGTCTGTGATTCAGACAGTGTTCGCCTGAGGACAGGGGTGTGAACAGGTGGTGCTGTGGGTGTGTGCCACGGGCCCTCATGATGACCCCGGTGGTGTCTGAACATTGCAGCTTCCACACAAGGCTCCGTAAAAATGATTGAGGTCTTTGGCGATGTGCCAGATGTGCTCAGGCATCGTAGGAGGAGCAGCTGAGGTTTCCTCCTCTCCACCCTGTCTCTCTGTTAGATCCGTATACATGTGCACACTCTCAGCTGTCATTCCAGGGTATCTACATCCAAACTGGATGAAAAATAATAAATACTCTTGCACAAACTATGAATACTAGTCTTAAATTCTCTAAATATTCAATACTTTTTGTCTTTTTTCTCTTTATCATTATTATTGCTGCAATTTTCTGTTATTGTCTTCTTAATTTAACTGCACACTTCTACATGCTCATGTAAAGCTGAGGAGCACTAATGAATTTCATTATGGGTAAACGTGGCTACACTGTTTATCTGTACATGACAATACAACTTGAAACTTGAAGGATTTAAGAGTTTCCGCTCTTTAACATGTGCCGCCCTGTATTTAATGGGACCAAAAGTAATTGGACAATCGACTGAAAGGCCGTTTGATGGTGTGGGCAATTCCTTCGTCATGTCATCATCAGTGAAGAAGATTAAAGATTTTATTCGATGCTTGGTTCTTGCATTTGGAAGATTTTGCTGTGAACAGACATCATGCAGTCAAAGCAGCTCTGAGACAAACCGTCTGAGAAATTGCTGCAATATTAGGAGTGACAAAATCACCCTGAGAAAGAAAGCGAGCACTGGTGAACTCAGCAAGGCAAAAAGACCTGGACGTCCATGGAAGACAACGGTGGTGGATGCTCGCAGAATCACGGTGCAGAGAAACCTCTTCACAACGTCAGCCAAGGGAACAACACTCTCCAGGAGGAAGGCGTGTCGATACCCAAGTGCAGCATAAAGAGCAGACTGTATGACAGAAAGCACAGAGGGTTCACTGCAGGGTGCAACCATTCATAAGCCCCGAGAATAGAAAGGCTCGATCGACTACAAACATCTAAAAACCCCGGCACAGCTCTGGGAAAACATTCTTTGGACAGATGAGGACAAGATCAAGAGAAAAGTATGGAGAAGGCGTGGAACAGCTCGTGATCCAAAGCAGTGCCAGTGGCACTGGGACACGAGTGTTTACGATGATGTGCCCGAAGCAGCAGAACGAACTCTGAGGTGTTAAGATAAGATAAGATGAGATATACCTTTATTAGTCCCACGATTTGGACTAATATGTTAAGGCTGCCAACCTATTGCACGCAATGGCGCCCTCCGACCATACATACATTACACAAACATCACATGGGGAAGACAGGTCAGAGAGGTATAACAATGGAAAATGCACCACATGAGGAAAGATAAGGAGAAAAAATAACTCCCCCCAGACTGAGCTCCAACAGGGAGATCAGTCTGAGAACAGAAAAAACACCTCTGCACATGAAAACACTCTTAATCTCTCAGCATCGGAGGGGAATAAGCGTCAAAGGCGTTTGGAGGGGGGGTGAGTGTACATCTGCATGTGTATACATGTCTGTGCGTGTGTCCAGAGCTCAGAGACAGACTGTCTACATGCAGTCAGAGTCAGTGTGTTTCATAATACAAATGACCCGAAACACACAGCCAGGAGTTTACTCAAGCAAAGGAGTGAGAGATTCTTCAAGGGCCAAGTCCGTCAGCTGATCTTAGCCCAACTGAGCGTTTCACTGCTTGGAGTCAGACAGAAAGGCCCACAAACAAACAGGTTTGCTTAGGTTTACCTTTTAAAGACCTCTGCAACCTGCTGGACTCGATGCGTAGCATGGACCGTACCACAGTGCTGATCCAGGTGTTCCTGGTCCATGTCTGTTAGTTATCTAACTGATATGTGATAAATGAGAAACATCAGAGCAGCTCCCAATACTAAACATGAAGTATTGAACAGATAAAGCAACACAACCAAAAACAGCGCTACACAATACAAGAAAACTCTGTGTAAAGAAAACAGCAGCAGATTGATAATCTTTAAGCCAACAGAGGGAAAAATAGCTCTCATACACAAATATGGATCTGCACTGAAGAAACTTAGAGCTCAGAGTCGCAAACAGCAGGAGGAGCAGCTGGGAGGCCTGTGCATACTGCGAGGATAAACAGCATGACTGCACTCAGAGCAGAGAAGAGGTGTAATGTGCCGGCCTGCACTCACACTGCAAAGTCCTCAGGTCTTCCTTATGTGCAACAGAAACAGTGGATGACAGGCAGAACGATGCTTCACACATGAAGAGTTTGTAAAGCTCCTGACAGCCAATCAGATTTAACCCAGAGAAAGCTCCGAGCCTGCTCTGTGGCTGCGCTGAGAATGAGATTCAGCTTTATGACGAGCTGTGCTCGCAGACCACACTGACCACACTGACCAAAGCAGCAGGACACAGGCATTTGTAGGGATAAGGATAAGTGGTTAGGACTATATATAGTCCGCTTACTTGCACACATCATGTATGAGGGATATTTAAATCCAGGCGTCCGCAGTGCTCTGGAGCACCTACAGGAGGGCAGGAGTTGCGTCCAGGCTGCAGCGGTGCTGACTGCACCAGACCTCACCGTGCGCTGCAGTCTGTTCTTGTCCTGTTTGGTGCCGATCCAAGCCGTGCAGGGATGAAGAAGAGCCCAGAGTACTGCAGAGCATAAATGGACCAACAGCTGCTGAGGCAGGCTGAACTCTCTCTCAGTAGGGCGTTTAATGTTTGCCGTGGTGCACCAAGGCTGAGCTTTATTACAAAGAACGAAAAATGTGCAGCTTTTCTGCAGGACAGCGTGAGGTGTTCTTTAAGGCGGACGAAGAGTTGCAGGTCAAACACAGACAGAAACGCTGCTGGCCGACAAAGAGCTCACACGTTTCTCTCTGTGACAAACACGCTGAGAGAAGCTGCAACGTGCTTTCTTCAGCTCCCTTTCAGCACATTTCAGCTCTGTGCGAGCACATTTGCTGGATGACCTTTGCGGCAGTCTTATTTGGAGTGCAGCGTGTTTTTGTTTGAGCAGCATCTCCTCGGACAAACTCACCAGAATTCACCTCAAGCTAAATGTGACTGAACCTGAAATGAAATGAAAAAAATGAAATGGCTTTAATGCTCCTTTTTGTCTCGCTGCTTTACCGCTTCAGAATTTCATTTTCTCCTGTTAGAACCTGAAATCTCTGCTGCGGTCACAGAGCCTCTCGAGCATCAGTCGCTCAGACTGGCTGCTCTTTTCAGAGAAATACGGCCGTAAACACAGCAGCTGTGTTCAGGCTGCAGGGTGAGCTGACCACAAGACAGATGGAGTCAAATGTGACAGGCGGCTCTGGTTTAAGAAGCATTAGTCTGCTAGCTTCATGTTTGTGGAGAAAATCTTTTAGTAAAATGGGTCAATCTGTCATAAATGTCTGGACCCCAGCGCAGACTCACGGGGGCCTAACACAGCCTTACTGCTGGACCACAGGAAATACAAACTAAACTGGGAAATTACTAAACACACAGCCATGAGGGAGATGCTGACTCACAGACACAGAAGCACAACACGGGAAGCAAAACCACTGACACAAATGACCATGACGCCACAGGGAAGCAAAACAAGACACACCGAACATGGAAACACAAGACTTTCACAATAAAACAGGAAACGGTTGAACATGACAAGAGTGGAGGAAAGGCAGACGAGAGGGAGAGAGAGAGGAGACATGACAGACTAGAAACAGGACACAAGAAGTCACAATGCATAAACACAGAGATACACAGAGAGAGACACACACACAGAGACATA
>NW_024582849.1:0-879 GCF_018398535.1 Haplochromis burtoni | reverse complement strand
AGAGACACAGACACACAGACACACAGAGACACAGAGAGACACACAGAGACACAGAGACACAGACACACAGAGACACAGAGACAAAGAGACACACACAGAGACACAGAGAGAGACAAAGAGACACACACACAGACACAAACAGAGACACAGAGAAACACACACAGAGACAGAGACACAGAGAAACACACACAGAGACACAGACACACAGAGACACACACAGAGACAAACAGAGAGACACAGACACACAGAGACACACACAGAGACAAACAGAGACAAAGAGACACACACAGAGACACAGAGAGAGACAAAGAGACACACACACAGACACACACAGAGACACAGAGAAACACACACAGAGACACAGACACACAGAGACACACACAGAGAGACACACAGAGACACAGAGACACACACACAGACACACACAGAGACACAGAGAGAACACACACAGAGACACAGACACACACAGAACACACAACACAGAGACAGAGACACACACACAGACAGACACAGAGACACAAGACACACACAGAGACACAGACACACAGAGACACACACAGAGAGACACACAGAGACACAGAGACACACACACAGACACACACAGAGACACACACAGAGACACACAGAGAGACACATAGAGACACAGAGACACAGAGACACAGAGACACAGAGACACAGAGACACACACACAGACACACACAGAGAGACACACAGAGACACACAGACACACACACAGACACACACAGAGACACACACAGAGACACACAGAGAGACACATAGAGACACAGAGACACACACAGAGACATAGACACACAGAGACACACACAGAGACACACACAGAGACATAGACACACACACAGACACACAGAGACACACACA
>NW_024582848.1:315120-425810 GCF_018398535.1 Haplochromis burtoni | reverse complement strand
CAACCTAAACCAAACATAAGGGCAAGATAACAAAACCTAAACCAGACATAATCATCATCAACATCATCATCAGATAACTAAAGAATCAGAATATAATTGTAATCAAAACAGTATCACCAGAGAATAACTAATCCATAATGCAAAATAAACCAAAACATAAGAAACTCAAAATACTGGGTCGACCCGACCCAGGACCGTGACAACTTGTGCATAGGATTTTAAAATTGACATTTATATTTGCATTTAAAGTTATGAAATATGATCATTAAACATGTTTGTGGTTGTTACAGTAAAAATATAACTTTTTCTACTCTGAGTTTATGTTTTTTGTCTGATTTTAGATCAATTGTGTTAATACAGTTTGTCAAAATGAAAACATAACTGTAAATTCAGACACGTGAGGTTGTGCTGAAAAGGATGATACCAAACAAGGTAAAATGTGGAGGAAACATCAAAAGTAGTTAAAAATGGCCAATTATACCCTGGACCCCAGAGGGTTAAACGTTTTTTAAAGTAACGCAATAGTTACTTTTCAAGTAATTAATTACTTTTAGAATATCAGTTACTAACTCAGTTACTTTCTTGAAGAAGTAACTAGTAACTATAATCAATTACTTTTTCAAAGTAACTTGCCCAACACTGCTGAAAAATCACTAAAAACGAGTCAAATATTAAACACATCAAAACGCAGCAGTTCAGTCATATTCAAATTACAACTAATGGCCATAGGAAACTTTTATTAGCTGAGGAAAAAAGGAAATAAAATATTCAGGGTGTATTTTAAGCTTTTCAAAGTTTCAGTTTTAGTTCAGATTTTTCTTTTTTTTTGTTAGAATGTGTTGTTAGTCAAAACTTCGAGACAATTTAAACTTCTGTAATATTGCCAAAGCACCATTCTGATGAAAACACAACATTTGACTCCCAGCTTCTAGTTTCCAGCCCCGTGTTATTTACAGTAGTAACATCTCTCACGTGAACGCGTTAGATGCTGAACACAAGTTTACGCATGTAGGTTTTTACAGGATAAATAGGTTTAATACAGTCAAGTCTGTAGCTGTACACTGACAAACACAGATACCACAGATGTTTCAGAGACATCACTTTAAAACCGAGAATGAAAATGACTTTCATTTTACTACTGTGTATATCAGCCTAACATCATAAAACATGATGAGTGATGCAGTAATGCACTTTGGTATTTTGGATATCTGAAGTATGTTAGCGTCATACTAGATCTTTTTCTGTTCCTTTCTTTATGGAGCACCTTTTTGATCTCCTTTCAACTAAATATGGCCCCATCCAAATTCAAAAAACCAACAAGGTGGCTGCTAATACAGTGTCTAAAACCACTAGATGATGATCTGTCTTTTATATACAGTTTGTGGCAGCTGTTCCCAAACTTAACAGCTTGCACACATAAAATTCATCCTCCCAGCAGAGATTATTTAAATACAGATGATTCAACCTCATAGTCAGTGCAAAACCTATTTACTGCATACTCCTTTGGTAAGTTGTGTTTATTTGCAGTAGTGCTGTTGCTCACGTTACCTGTGAATGCTGAACACAAGGTTACGCATGTTGGTTTTTACAGGATAAACAGGTTTATTACAGTCAAGTGTGTTGCTGTAGACAGACATAACACAGATGCCACAGATGTTTGAGACATCACTTTAAAACCTGCAAAAATGAAATTGAGCTTCATTTTCCTCAACACCTGAGCAGAAAGGCTGATGACACACACTGACCGGTAAAGAACCAAACTCAATCTTTAATCTTCTGCATGGTATTAATCTTCTCCTGTATGTCATTAGATTTTATATTGTATTTATTTTTGTTAAAGAAGCTAAATCCTGCCCTTCAGTAACTTTAATTTTGTCCATTTTTAATCAGTTTTGGCCTGCCAGGTTCTAGCCAGGTGTACTGAGGCAGTGCACTAGGCAGACTGAGAGATGAGACTATAATGGGCAAAGAGAAACGCGTGTATGCATTTGCCTTGATACAATTTTTGTTTTCAGGAAACATATTTTTTTCTTTATTTTTTTTCTGTTTTAATTCACCCAGCAGCAAAAAGCAGAGTTTTGCAGAGATCAGAGGCTGTAGAGATTCACTGTTTGTTGACTGTTTCAGGGAATTACACGGGAAAGACTGTGAGAGGAAAAAGCTGCGTGAGACACATTTTGCATTAAATCGGAGCATTTCAATAAAGCATGCATGCCTGGACCTCGATGAGAATCTCATTTCCCAGTGAAACTGAAGGTGACACCCCTGTTTTAAACTATCTGACTGTGGATACAGCTTTACAGTCCCAATTCTAGCTGTTATTTTCTAAAACTTGCCATTAAATTCTTCACATTTTTATTTACTGTGTCATCTTCCTCCACAGATTTGAAGCTTTAATGCTTCAATAATCGCTAATGTATTCCTTTTACTCTTACACCAGTCTTGGCCCTGACAAGGCAAATAGCATAATCGAGTAGCTGTCATTAAAAAAATAAAATAAAATCAGTCTTGTAATTTAAAACTCTTCATCATGTCCTGCCATGAATGCCTTCTTAATGCTTGCATTTTTTAAAGAAACGGGTAGAGTTTCTACACTGTTAAAGGACTGATTCAGTTCTTCCATCTATATCCAAAAGGCCCGTCCTAATCCCACTTAAACAATCAGAGACAGAAACAAATCGAGAAGGTGACTTCTGAAGTTTGTCTTTTTACCACCAAATTCTCTCTTTATGTCTACTCATGAAGTGGGGAAATTGGATCACGTATTGACAGTATGAGGCCAGCAAACTTTTCACAACATAGTTTCACTTTTCATTTGAACTAAGCCTTGAAGTCTTTTTTTGAATGCAGGATGGAAATTTCTCTCTAGCTCTAGATGTGCTGTTTGAATTCTAAAGACAAAAAGCAGTTGTGCTGGTCAATTATGAAAGGATGTGCAAGTAAACATTTCGTACTTCTGTAATCTGCTGAAATGAAAGCAAAAAATATAATTTATGACTGAAACTGCACCCAATTTTCCTGTGACATCTCACGCTGTTGTTGTGGGAATAAGATGTCTTACACTGTGGTTTATTGTTTTAGCTTTTTTCAAAATTTGGGGTCTGGTCTGGGTCTGTTTTTAATCTAAACAAAACCGTTTTATCCCCAGTATGAAAAATAAGCTGTTGACAGGAGGCTGTTGTGGTTTTCATGCTAAAAAAAAAACGCCTTATCTTAAAGGCAGTCCTCACAGACAGACCGAAGAGCCGATTCTGGTGAAGACTACTTAAATGATGTGTCTGAGATCAAAGCTTGTGATGCTGATTGTTCATAAGATGGGGAAAATCCCATCAGTTGTTGAATTCAATTTGCTCCAAAGAATGACAAAAAAATATATAAGCTGACTTTGCTGAAGCAACCGCAGGAAGGTAAAAATCTCTTTAAAGAGAGATCTGAGAACAAAAAAACATTCAACACACATTGCCAGACAAGAACTTTAAAAAGTATTCGAAAGGCAGTCGAGTATTTGCAGAAAGTTTGTGCAAATGCAGCACACAGAAGCGCTTAAAGAACAAAAAGTGAACTTTCAATGGCTAATATGAAAACACCCGAGTTGCACAAAGTACAAAGGGCTAAAACAAAGCAGGTAAAAAAGCAAACTGATGAACTGAGAGCCGACAAGGAAAGAGTTAAGACTGTATACAGCATTGCATACAATCATAAAGAACAGTGACGAAGGAAGCAAAAACATTGGAGGCGTACAAACGAAGTTGTTATCAAAAAACAAGGACAGATGATTACACTGATGAGCAGGAAAAACCGCGAGAACAAATACAAGAAAACATGTGAAACAAAATATGAAGACACCCAAAAGAGAATTAATACGATGCCAGGAATGCCTCCAAAACCAGACTCAGGGTTGAGCTTTGAATACCTTGGATAACTTACCAGTTCCTCATAATAATTAAAGCGAGAATATAGGGTGGAGTGACAACTGTTGGTTTTAAAGGAAAAGAGAAAGAGAATGCTTGAATGGTAAATGGACTGATTCTTATATAGCGCTTTTCTACTCTCCCAGAGTGCTCAAAGCACTCTATACAACATGCCTCATTCACCCATTCAAGCACTTCTAAACACAAGTGCAAACTAACCACACGATGAACGCATCGGAGGGCAATTTGGGGTTAGTATCTTGCCCAAGGATACTTGACATGTAGACTGGGAAGACAAAGATCGAACCACCGACCTTCCGATCAGTAGCTGATCTGCTCTACCACCTGAGCCAAAACCACGCCATAACTTGAAACTTTGTGTACACTTTGTCCTGAAGAACTAATTTTTTTCAAAGAATACAGGCGGGCTCGAAATGTGATTTTGGCCCACAAGTCCAGCGGATGAGTGGCATCTCCACATAGATGTGGCCTATATCACACATATAAAATAAATAAATGAAAGACTGCTGTGGTTGAAAATGGAAAAAAAGTATTTCCATCTCTGACCAACTCTGACCTTTGCCTTTGCTCATGAGCTCTGGGCGGTTAGGAAATAAATAACTTTTATCCTCTTATGATCCACCAGGTTTCTGGGCTTGGACTTCTACAGAGGGATCTAAAAACAGCAGACTAGAAGGAGTGCAGAAGTGCACAAGGAGACAACCTTGAAGATAAATCAAATTTTAAAAAGGTAGGATTTTTTGTTTGTATAGGCAGTTTCCCACTTCATGACCACACATTGTATTTTTCGAAGAAATTTGGGGGATTTCCCAGACAAAAGTGGAAAACGTCACATATCCTTCCAGTTACTTTGCATATAAGCGGTCACATTCAGTCTGAACACACCTTCACACGTCCAACTGAAAGATTTCTGACTTTAAGGAGGTGCACAAGGAGACAACTTTGAAGAGAAATCAAATCTTTTTTTTTTAAAAAAAGGTTTTTATTTGTATTGGTAGTTCCCATTTTGTATTCATACATTGTATTTTTCCAAGAAGGTGAAAGGGGAAAGGGTTGCAGTGGCAAAATCAAAACATATCCTTCCAGTCACTTTCAGTCTGAACACACCGTAATACGTCTGACTGGAAGGTTTATGGCGTTAATTGGCTTAACATAGGCACATCCCAGCTTATCATGAGTGCTGAAATGAGATTTTAACCCTTTTTGTTGTGTGCACATACAAACTTTATCCTTTTGGAAAATTTCAGGTTCAGCTCAGTTTAGTTCAGTCTGTTTGAGTTTACTTCACCGTAGCACCACTACAATAACGTTAACTGTTTTACTTTCTGTGCAGCTGATCATGGACTACGCTGAACGTATCTTGTCGCTTACCACAACCATCAAAAAGATGGCTGACACTATGAAGTCCAATAAGGAGCGCTGCAGAAGGATTGCAGAAAGAGTCCAAGCCGTGGAAAGGCTGGTTATAAACATCACACAGAGTGATCCAAGCCAAATATCTGATACTGTTGATGGAGCTCTGAGGGAACTCTACGTCATCTTGAATTCTGCCAAGGATCTGATAGCAAAATTCTCACAAACCAAGTCTGTTAAGACCTTCTTCAAGGCTGGAAACATTGAAGAAAAGTTCAGCGAGGTGAACCAAAGGCTCACAGAGAACTTCCAGGTCCTTTCTGGTGCTCTGCAGATTGAGCACACCACCATGCTGCAAAAGGTGTATGAAGCTGTTTCAAAACAAAGTACTGAGGAAGAGGTTTGCAGTATGATGGCTAATACTAGTCTCACACCCCCTATGTTTCCCCCTGCCCCGGTGTCAAGTCCTACAGTTCCTATGCTTCCCTTTGCCCCGATGTCAAGTCCTACAGCTTCTGTGCTTCCGCCTCTTCCACTGCCCAGTCCTATAGGTTTTATACTTCCACCTGCTCCATTGTCCAGTCCTACAGCTTCTATGAGTCAGCCTGCTCCATTGTCAGGGTCTCTATATCCTCAGCTTCCTCCCACACCAGTGTCTAGCCCTACAAATCTTATACTTCCCTCTATGCCAGTGTCTGCACCTTTTGCAGCCCAGCCTCTCTACAATACTACAACATCTCACTTTATCGTTAACAACAACATAGCCTCCACCCCTGTCATTCAAGCCATTTCCCAGGGGTCAGTCACTGACAACGCGAACACCATGCCTGTCTTCAGAACTGTTCGCTCAAAACCCACCAGCTCATGTGGTCAAGAAGCTATGTTAAACTAAAAAAAAACCCACAAAGGCTTTCCTAAGGAAGTTTGTTTAACTTGTTTACAGTTAAGAATGAAACTAAACATAAGACTGCAGTCAAGGTCAATTTGGGACCATCTTGCAATGGGTTCACATCAACCACATCATGAGCGAAGCCTTCTTTTCGATGTCAGCTACACAGTTATGCTGAGTTTTGTGACTATTTGGTCATTTTAATCTTTAAAGCGGACCCATTATCACTCATTTGTATTTGTCTGTGTTTCTCCTGATTGGCTGCCATTGTGAACAACGTTGGTGCAGCTGGTGGCTGGGACTTCTGCCGGACATGACCTTATTAGGGTTATACCCTCTCACTGGTGTCACATGCAGCAAAGAATAGAAAAAACACCATGTGAAGCATCATGAAGGCTGAGCTTTGTGCTCACAGAGATTACTTGTACTTACCCAGATCATCATTTGAAACTTTGGTTTAAAAGTTTAAAATGAGCATCCACCATCGAAACGCGACATATAAGTGGTCACATCTGACTGCAAAAAAACAAATATACAAGCAGCTAAACTGCAAATATTGATGCTCTAAGTGACAGCATGGTGTGTCTTTACATCTTTTATATACAGTCTGTGGTTACGACTTAATAAGGCAATTTTATGATTTAAAAAAATCCAGAAAGGCTAGCAGCTAATAGATAATAATAAAAAGAGTTGTGAGTACTTTGTTTTGGGAAAATATCTTCTTAGATTGGGGGGAATCACTTCTGTAATCCCTCCTGAAACGTCTTCAGCCTGTAGCATAGTTATGCTTGGTGACTGGGAAATAGTGAATGTAACTTCAGTCTTGGAAAATTGTTTCGTGTAAGAAACTAGTGCAAGTAGCTTCTGTTGCTTTCTGTTGGATTTCTTTTCAGTTTGATATATTTTGCTTTATTATTCTTAAGTAATTTACAACTTGTTTTGCTGGTGAACCTATAATAAATCATTTGTACGTTCATCCAATCAAATTCAAGCTGTCTGAGCGTTTTATCTGAAGACTTTATGGATTCAGCTGGCCATCCTCTCACCTCTCACTTCTGCTGCCAAAATAACAGCAACATTCCAGTTTGCTAAAACACTAACGCTGAGGCTTCAGAATGAATCAAACCTATATTCAATCATTCATTCAAGTTTATAGCGACAGAAAGTTTTGCAATAAATAAAAATACTGTCTAAATATGTTAAGCACTCTGTTCTACATGGAGTGATTTTACAGTTATCTTTAAGTCCATCTCTTAGAAGCTAAATGTAATCTTTTACTCCATTCAGTGTACCTGCATGATGGTTATGCACACCACTTACAGCTGTGAGATTTTCATTGCAATGTTTTGCAAACATCACAGGTATTACTCCTTTAGAAAAATCACTGCATGGCGGATAACACATATTTTGGTGACCATTTTCCTGAAACATTTGGTACTCACTGTGTTTAACAGACACATCTTGGCCAAGTAGAATGTGGCTTGTTGGTATTTCAGTGTATTTTTGCTCAGACCTGGCTGGCTGTCAAAAAGTTAATGAGATATTCTGATCAGTGTTAAACACAATTTACTATCAGCAAAATCACATACAAATAACTCACACCATTATGGAATTATGGTTCTGTGTTCAACCATCAATATCCCTACTTTCAAATCATGCAGCTTGATGGTTTGAGTTATCTTCTCACATTCACACTGTCACCCACTAATCTACCAAAGTTGAAGTTGGATCATGCGCACACACAATATTCAGACATGTGAAAAACTTGGATGTGAGGTGGGACTCTGGAAAAGCAAAGTCAGCCGTGGCTCGTATTTAAGTTTGAGGCAGGGATGACCTGATGCTCCAGCTCACTTTCAAGTGTCGCCTTGTTAAGGATGGACTGACAGAACTCTGGCATGTTGACTTTGCAGGCCTTTGTCAGCACGAGGTTCAACTCTGGAAAGTAACAAACACATAAAAGTGTATTTTTTTTGTGAGTGTGTGTGTACCCCTGCCGTCTGTCCATGCTGTTTATTTGTGCCCTTGGTCTCTCCCCATTCTTTTCATTGTATAGTTTTTTTTTTAGTGGGTTTGTCATTCCTTTTGTTTATAAGGATCATTTGTGATTAAGATTCATTTTGTTTGTAATATAGGTTGTATTGTTTCTATTTATCCTGCTGTCATTTGTTATGTCCTCCACCACTCTCTGTTTGTCTTTTGCCTTCCAAGTCCTGCTTCTTAGGTTATGTTTGGCTACGGCCTCTGTGTGTCTCGTCTATATAGTATTTAGTTAATCTCCTTTTATATTCCTATTCTGTTCCTCCAGTCTTGTCATTGAATGTGTGTGTGTGTGTGTGTGTGTGTGTGTGTGTGTGTGTGTGTGTGTGTCTTGACCTGGTTCATTGTTCCTCATTTTGAAGTCTCCCTGTTCTACTACTGTGTATATCAGCCTAACATCATAAAACATGATGAGTGATGCAGTAATGCACTTTGGTATTTTGGATATCTGAAGTATGTTAGCGTCATACTAGATCTTTTTCTGTTCCTTTCTTTATGGAGCACCTTTTTGATCTCCTTTCAACTAAATATGGCCCCATCCAAATTCAAAAAACCAACAAGGTGGCTGCTAATACAGTGTCTAAAACCACTAGATGATGATCTGTCTTTTATATACAGTTTGTGGCAGCTGTTCCCAAACTTAACAGCTTGCACACATAAAATTCATCCTCCCAGCAGAGATTATTTAAATACAGATGATTCAACCTCATAGTCAGTGCAAAACCTATTTACTGCATACTCCTTTGGTAAGTTGTGTTTATTTGCAGTAGTGCTGTTGCTCACGTTACCTGTGAATGCTGAACACAAGGTTACGCATGTTGGTTTTTACAGGATAAACAGGTTTATTACAGTCAAGTGTGTTGCTGTAGACAGACATAACACAGATGCCACAGATGTTTGAGACATCACTTTAAAACCTGCAAAAATGAAATTGAGCTTCATTTTCCTCAACACCTGAGCAGAAAGGCTGATGACACACACTGACCGGTAAAGAACCAAACTCAATCTTTAATCTTCTGCATGGTATTAATCTTCTCCTGTATGTCATTAGATTTTATATTGTATTTATTTTTGTTAAAGAAGCTAAATCCTGCCCTTCAGTAACTTTAATTTTGTCCATTTTTAATCAGTTTTGGCCTGCCAGGTTCTAGCCAGGTGTACTGAGGCAGTGCACTAGGCAGACTGAGAGATGAGACTATAATGGGCAAAGAGAAACGCGTGTATGCATTTGCCTTGATACAATTTTTGTTTTCAGGAAACATATTTTTTTCTTTATTTTTTTTCTGTTTTAATTCACCCAGCAGCAAAAAGCAGAGTTTTGCAGAGATCAGAGGCTGTAGAGATTCACTGTTTGTTGACTGTTTCAGGGAATTACACGGGAAAGACTGTGAGAGGAAAAAGCTGCGTGAGACACATTTTGCATTAAATCGGAGCATTTCAATAAAGCATGCATGCCTGGACCTCGATGAGAATCTCATTTCCCAGTGAAACTGAAGGTGACACCCCTGTTTTAAACTATCTGACTGTGGATACAGCTTTACAGTCCCAATTCTAGCTGTTATTTTCTAAAACTTGCCATTAAATTCTTCACATTTTTATTTACTGTGTCATCTTCCTCCACAGATTTGAAGCTTTAATGCTTCAATAATCGCTAATGTATTCCTTTTACTCTTACACCAGTCTTGGCCCTGACAAGGCAAATAGCATAATCGAGTAGCTGTCATTAAAAAAATAAAATAAAATCAGTCTTGTAATTTAAAACTCTTCATCATGTCCTGCCATGAATGCCTTCTTAATGCTTGCATTTTTTAAAGAAACGGGTAGAGTTTCTACACTGTTAAAGGACTGATTCAGTTCTTCCATCTATATCCAAAAGGCCCGTCCTAATCCCACTTAAACAATCAGAGACAGAAACAAATCGAGAAGGTGACTTCTGAAGTTTGTCTTTTTACCACCAAATTCTCTCTTTATGTCTACTCATGAAGTGGGGAAATTGGATCACGTATTGACAGTATGAGGCCAGCAAACTTTTCACAACATAGTTTCACTTTTCATTTGAACTAAGCCTTGAAGTCTTTTTTTGAATGCAGGATGGAAATTTCTCTCTAGCTCTAGATGTGCTGTTTGAATTCTAAAGACAAAAAGCAGTTGTGCTGGTCAATTATGAAAGGATGTGCAAGTAAACATTTCGTACTTCTGTAATCTGCTGAAATGAAAGCAAAAAATATAATTTATGACTGAAACTGCACCCAATTTTCCTGTGACATCTCACGCTGTTGTTGTGGGAATAAGATGTCTTACACTGTGGTTTATTGTTTTAGCTTTTTTCAAAATTTGGGGTCTGGTCTGGGTCTGTTTTTAATCTAAACAAAACCGTTTTATCCCCAGTATGAAAAATAAGCTGTTGACAGGAGGCTGTTGTGGTTTTCATGCTAAAAAAAAAACGCCTTATCTTAAAGGCAGTCCTCACAGACAGACCGAAGAGCCGATTCTGGTGAAGACTACTTAAATGATGTGTCTGAGATCAAAGCTTGTGATGCTGATTGTTCATAAGATGGGGAAAATCCCATCAGTTGTTGAATTCAATTTGCTCCAAAGAATGACAAAAAAATATATAAGCTGACTTTGCTGAAGCAACCGCAGGAAGGTAAAAATCTCTTTAAAGAGAGATCTGAGAACAAAAAAACATTCAACACACATTGCCAGACAAGAACTTTAAAAAGTATTCGAAAGGCAGTCGAGTATTTGCAGAAAGTTTGTGCAAATGCAGCACACAGAAGCGCTTAAAGAACAAAAAGTGAACTTTCAATGGCTAATATGAAAACACCCGAGTTGCACAAAGTACAAAGGGCTAAAACAAAGCAGGTAAAAAAGCAAACTGATGAACTGAGAGCCGACAAGGAAAGAGTTAAGACTGTATACAGCATTGCATACAATCATAAAGAACAGTGACGAAGGAAGCAAAAACATTGGAGGCGTACAAACGAAGTTGTTATCAAAAAACAAGGACAGATGATTACACTGATGAGCAGGAAAAACCGCGAGAACAAATACAAGAAAACATGTGAAACAAAATATGAAGACACCCAAAAGAGAATTAATACGATGCCAGGAATGCCTCCAAAACCAGACTCAGGGTTGAGCTTTGAATACCTTGGATAACTTACCAGTTCCTCATAATAATTAAAGCGAGAATATAGGGTGGAGTGACAACTGTTGGTTTTAAAGGAAAAGAGAAAGAGAATGCTTGAATGGTAAATGGACTGATTCTTATATAGCGCTTTTCTACTCTCCCAGAGTGCTCAAAGCACTCTATACAACATGCCTCATTCACCCATTCAAGCACTTCTAAACACAAGTGCAAACTAACCACACGATGAACGCATCGGAGGGCAATTTGGGGTTAGTATCTTGCCCAAGGATACTTGACATGTAGACTGGGAAGACAAAGATCGAACCACCGACCTTCCGATCAGTAGCTGATCTGCTCTACCACCTGAGCCAAAACCACGCCATAACTTGAAACTTTGTGTACACTTTGTCCTGAAGAACTAATTTTTTTCAAAGAATACAGGCGGGCTCGAAATGTGATTTTGGCCCACAAGTCCAGCGGATGAGTGGCATCTCCACATAGATGTGGCCTATATCACACATATAAAATAAATAAATGAAAGACTGCTGTGGTTGAAAATGGAAAAAAAGTATTTCCATCTCTGACCAACTCTGACCTTTGCCTTTGCTCATGAGCTCTGGGCGGTTAGGAAATAAATAACTTTTATCCTCTTATGATCCACCAGGTTTCTGGGCTTGGACTTCTACAGAGGGATCTAAAAACAGCAGACTAGAAGGAGTGCAGAAGTGCACAAGGAGACAACCTTGAAGATAAATCAAATTTTAAAAAGGTAGGATTTTTTGTTTGTATAGGCAGTTTCCCACTTCATGACCACACATTGTATTTTTCGAAGAAATTTGGGGGATTTCCCAGACAAAAGTGGAAAACGTCACATATCCTTCCAGTTACTTTGCATATAAGCGGTCACATTCAGTCTGAACACACCTTCACACGTCCAACTGAAAGATTTCTGACTTTAAGGAGGTGCACAAGGAGACAACTTTGAAGAGAAATCAAATCTTTTTTTTTTAAAAAAAGGTTTTTATTTGTATTGGTAGTTCCCATTTTGTATTCATACATTGTATTTTTCCAAGAAGGTGAAAGGGGAAAGGGTTGCAGTGGCAAAATCAAAACATATCCTTCCAGTCACTTTCAGTCTGAACACACCGTAATACGTCTGACTGGAAGGTTTATGGCGTTAATTGGCTTAACATAGGCACATCCCAGCTTATCATGAGTGCTGAAATGAGATTTTAACCCTTTTTGTTGTGTGCACATACAAACTTTATCCTTTTGGAAAATTTCAGGTTCAGCTCAGTTTAGTTCAGTCTGTTTGAGTTTACTTCACCGTAGCACCACTACAATAACGTTAACTGTTTTACTTTCTGTGCAGCTGATCATGGACTACGCTGAACGTATCTTGTCGCTTACCACAACCATCAAAAAGATGGTTGACACTATGAAGTCCAATAAGGAGTGCTGCAGTCGGATTGCAGACAGAGTCCAAGCTGTTGAAGGGCTGGTTTTAAACATCAGACAGAGTGATCCAAGCCAAATCTCTGATACTGTTGATGGAGCTCTGAGGGAACTCTACGTCATCTTGAATTCTGCCAAGGATCTGATGGCAAAATTCTCTCAAACTAAGTCTGTTAAGGGTTTCTTTAAGTCTGGCAGCATTGAGGAAAAGTTCAGCGAGGTGAACCAAAGGCTCACAGAGAACTTCCAGGTCCTTTCTGGTGCTCTGCAGATTGAGCACACCACCATGCTGCAAAAGGTGTATAAAGCTGTTTCGAGACAAAATACTGAGGAAGAGGTTTGCAGTATGATGGCTAATACTGGTCTCACAACCCCTATGTTTCCCCCTGCCCCGGTGTCAAGTCCTACAGTTCCTATGCTTCCCTTTGCCCCGATGTCAAGTCCTACAGTTCCTATGCCTCAGCCTGCACAAATGTCAAGTTCTTCAGTTCCTATGTTTCAGCCTGCTCCAGTGTCACACCCCCAACATCCTCAGCTTCCTCCTACACCTATTTCTAGCCCTACAGGTCCTATATTTACATCCATACCAATGTCTAACCCTACAGCTGCCATGCCGGTCACTTACGTTATGTCCCCTACACCTTATGTGACACAGCCTGTCTACAATACTACAACATCCCGCTTTATCGTCACCAACAACATAGCCTCCAGACCTGTCATGCAAGCCATTTCTCAGGGGTCAGTCACTGGCATCAGAACTCTTGCTCCAATCACTCTTCCAGCCCAAACCATGCCCATTGTGTCAGCTTATGTGGTCAAGAATGCTTTTTTACGTTAAAACAAGACAAACGTTTTGCTAATGGAATTTGCTTACATTGAATACAGTTAAGATACTGCTTTCAAGAGTGCAGTCAGGCTCAACATCTTGCTCATCTTCACATCAACCACATGTTTCCTGGTTGGCTGCCCTTGTGAACACAAAGTTTGTGTAGCTGGCAGCCGGGGCTTCTGTGCCTGACATGAACATATTATGTTTTTTATATTATGGTTATTCTCTCTCACTGGTATCCTACGCAGCAAAGAATAGAAAAAAAAACTGTGTGAAACTGAGTGTTTAATTGAGCTTTGTACTTACAGGGATTACTTGTACATACCCAGATCAACATTTGAAAGTTTGGACATGTTTGAAATGAACATCCACCATTGGTACAGGATATATAACAGAAAACCTGCACGCTCTTTGGACACAGCTTGTTAATTAAGCTAGCTAGCATGAGGTGATTATTGTGCCCTCCACCCTCTCATTCACTGGATCATCCAGTGGTCACATCTGACTGCAAAAAACAAATATACAAGCAGCCCAAATACAATCACTGAGGCTCTAGCTGACATCATGGTGTCCACATCCTTCGTTTATATACAGTCTATGGTTACAACTTAATCCGATTATTTTATATGGCCTTGTGTATTTTTATGATGTATTTTGAGATATTCAGGAAGACTAGTAGCAACTACATAATAAACAAAGATTACTGACTTTTTGGGGAAAATATCTTCTTGGATTTTGGAAAAAAAAAATCACTTCTGTAGTCTCTCCTGGAAGGTCTTCAGCGTGTAGCATAGTTATGCTTGGTGACTGGGTTTCACCAACTGGTGACATCCTACCCTCTTTGTTTGAAATTTTTCACTATTGACTCAGTCACTGCCATTGACGACGTCAATGGCAGTGACTGAGTCAATGGGTTTAACTCATTCACTGCCAATGGCTGGCAGTGAATGAGTTAACAATAGTTTCTTTTTGATAATAATGTTTGTTACATTTGTAGTGTTTGTTTTTCTGTTGCATTTATTCTGGTGGCTCCATAGGATAGTTTGCTGGTTTGCCAGACAAGCAAAGGACTCGTTATTAAAGCCTGGGAGGTTTATAAACCCCGTTGTCACATGTGGCATCTGCTGCCAAAAATCTGCCAAACCAAATATGTGGAGCTACCCGCTGTAAATAAGTGAGTGGATGGAAGTAGCTTCTCTTCTTTTCTGATGCATTTGTTTTGCCATTAGATATATTTTGCTTTATTATTTTTATGTAGTTTACAACTTGTTTTGCTGGCGAGTCTATAATAAATCAAGAAATCTCCATGTCTGCCTGTTCTTTTTTTATCGTTCTCAAAAGCTTCAAGCTGTCTGTTTTATCTGAACACTTCAGCTGAACATCCTCTCACCTCTCATCCAATTATGGTCACTTCTGAAAATAACAGCAACATAACAGTGGTTAATTTATTCAATTTTAGGGTGACAGAAAGACAGCAGCAGAAATACAGAGTAAGAAGCAGAGAATGGAGGCTACAGAAAACAGCTACAGCTCAAAAGGCTGTTTCTTTATGTGCAGCCAGTTTCATGGTAGAAGAATGAAATTAATGACAGAGGTAACGACATGACCAAACCAGTTTTTTAAAATGAAACTTCCTGCACAGTAAGTCGACCTGTTTTATTGAAATCCCTCACCTGCAGTAGCGAGTTACAGGTTGTTGTGAACTGGATGCTAGAATACATTATTTCTGCTTCAACATTTGTTATTACAGTTAATACTCTTTTTGATTATCTGTTGAGAACTTTACGTGAACCAAACTGTCAGTGAAATGCCTGATGTGTCTGGTGTAATATATCCTGAATAATGAAGAAAACTATGGATGTTTTTGTCTTTACACCACATTTGACTCTGACAAGACAGACGGCATAATTATGCATATACTTGTCATTTTCATAAATCAATCTTGTCATTTAAAACTCTTTGACATTTCCCAACATGAATGCTTCCTGTATGCTTGCATTTATGAGAAATGGGTGGCATTTCTAGGCTCGAAGGTAAATATCATTTCCGTGAAGGCATTCTTTTCGGAAAACAAACTCACTGTAAAGAGTTTAAAAGGTACAAATGTGCATGCAGCACTGTGACTTATCCTGCTTAGTTTTATACTAGTTCAACATTTAAATGTTCCAAGTTTATCGATGTAATCTATATTTAAACAGCCCCTCCTGATTACCCCCTCCTAATGCACATATAGCTCTAACAATCAGACACAGTCTCACATCAGACACCAAGAGGGTATCTCCCAAAAACTGCCCTATGACCAACAAATAACTCTTCATGTCCCTGCATGAAATGGGCCTGTGAGGCCTGCAGATCATGTCTTCAAGGGAGCTCTTAGTGTCCATCACAAACGCAGGTGAAGAAAACTAGTTTCACTTTCCATATCAGCAAAGCAGATTTTGCTGATATCACTTAAGCAAATTAAGTAATAAAATATAGTTTTCTTTTTCTTTAATTGATTGATGGATTGAAGAATTTATTGCAGTTGCCTGCCAGCAAAATTAGATCTCTTTATACATATAATACACAAATGTCACAATGGGGAAACAGGTCAGAACAGTTAGCACAAAGAACATAATGAAATGTATAACACAGAAGGTAATGGGGTAATGCATATAAAACGAACACTCTTCCTATTTTCAAGTTACAAAAAAGAGCTATAAGAAATATAAACCAATCAAACTATATAGAACCAACTAACATTAGGTTTATTAATCTGAATACCCTGAAATTTTGATTTAGTTGAATATAAAATGGCACAGATAATGTATAAAGCACAAAATAACTTGCTTTGCCCCAGTACTCAGAAGCTGTTCAAAGTCAGAGTCAATATGACTTAAGGGGAACAGATTTCTTTAAAAAAAACAAGATAAGGACAAATATAAAGCAGAGATGTGTTTCTGTTAGAGGAGTTAACCTGTGGAATAGTTATGACAGTGATTTAAAAAGGTGTAGTTCATTTTCCTTGTTTAAAAATATGTTTAAAAATAGAGTATTAGAAAAATATATAAATCAAGAATGAAAAGAGCAAAAAAAACAAAACAAAACAAAAAAAAACCAACTCTTGATTCTTTTGCTTTGATGTAGTTACTTATCTAAGGTGGAAAGTTTTTTGTTTTTCTTGTTTGTTTTTGCTTTGATTTATTATTTGCTTCGAGCCCTGTGTACAGGAGCTGCATGCAAAAAGATCTTTTGTTAAAAGGGTTGGCGTAATAAGCAAATGCTTCAGCCAATACCTTTTGATTAGTCTTGTGCTTTCTTGCTTTGTGGTAGATCTTTGTTCTGTCTTCACTGAGATATTTGAATGCTAATCAATAAAATCAAATCAAACAAACAAGACGGTGTCACTAGGGATGGGTATCGTTTAGGTTTTATGCGATACCAGTACCAAACCGGTACTTTTGAAACGGTGCCGGTGCTTAAAGAATGGAGAACACAAACTTTGTCCAAAAACATCTCATGTTTAGCTGTTTTTTTGTAAAAAGACAAAGTACTCTTTCCAACACTATATACTAACTGAACAAATATACTAAGTGAACAGTTAGCATATCTCTGTATTTAATGACTCTAATCTGTTGCACATCCATTCAGACTCAGGCTTTCTGCATAGCCGGTTGGTTGATGCATGTCCTTCCTTACTGTCCAACCTCACATGCACATCACATTCACTATAAGGATTTTCCTTTGCTATCACTCTCATTGCCAAGTCTCCCAGTAGTGCTGTCTACTTCCTTCTTTTTCAGCCTCTTCCTTTAAATACTTTACTTCCACCACCAAGTTTCCTTGCCTTCTTTCCTCTGTCCAGAGAATACAGCAAACACCTTCTTGGCAGTTTCCGTCACCACTCCAGCTGTACTTTCCCAGCACACAACAACCTTGTTTATTCCTGCATGACTGCACATTCTTAATAAGATGACAGGAGAATATAGTTACTTCAGTAAAATTATTAATATGACATTAAGATAATACATTACAAGTAAGAAGCTGACATTTAAAATTCTAATTAAGTAAAAGTTTTTCATGATTATTATATTTATCTTTATTATTTTATACTTTATAAATACCATCAGCATAATACTTGGGAAAACTTTGAGTACTTTAGCAGCCTAGCAGAATTGTGACAGTGAGTAGAACTGAATATGAAGTAAAAATATGAGCCTTTTTATTGTAAATATTAACATAATATTTAATTATCTGTTAAACCAACCACATTTAATGAGCAACACATTCACAAAAAGATGAGCAGCCCAAGATGTCTTAAGGAAAATAACAGGAAAGGTTTTCCACATTTATTACATCTACTAACTTTTACATCACAATCAATTTACAGATCAAGGTCGATCTATGAAGGCACAAACACTTCACCTGCAGTCTGATTTGGACATTAAACAATGCGACTGACAAAATTAGAAACTTTTATTTTACTGCATATTGATTGAGGAAGCCATATCCTTCCACTGTTTTCTAAAATATGTCTGCATTTCTGTGTAAAACACTTTTCGATGTTCAGAGTTAAGTGTCATGCCTGAGATACTCGCTCACAGATTTGCACTGAATTGTCAGCAGACTCTAAAGAGCATCTGGGGAATCTGCTGCTGTTACCTACAACTAGCCAATCATGAAGGCAGTCCTCTCCTCAGGGACCTGCTATTGTGGCGCCTCTACTCAGGACCAGTTTAATATCAATTCAAATAGAGACCCTCGACATCTAACTAGGTTCAGAAGGAGGTTTTGATTTGGGACTCACAAAAGGAGCTGGCTTGAAAATGAACAACTGGCACCTTCATTGCCTCAGTACAACTCAGAAACACATACAATCACAGTCAACCAAATTGCACACTAATAGTGCTTTTTAAGGGTGAATAGATGGAAATCAAAACAAAATAAAATAAGACACTGAAACAAAAAGACTGGCTGAATTGTCCTTTAAAGTTTGTTGAAACCCAAACAGGTGTACTGTAAGGGAAATGTCCCTGTGCAGAACCTATTACCTACTGCCCAGGAAGGACTAACAGTGCATAGCAGGGCCGTGCAGAGAGGTTTAAAGGGGCGGGTGCTCAAAGTTAAAAAGGGGCACATTGAACCAGGCTGAATAACAACAACACATTCATCAAGAATCTAATATGGGCAACAAGGCAAAGCAAACGTCACCGATGTTTTACCTGATGGGTACATGGTAAATGGCCTGCATTTGTATAGCGCTTTTCTAGTCCTTAAGGACCCCAAAGCACTTTACACTACATTCAGTCATTCACCCATTCACACACACACAGGCTACATTGTAGCCACAGCCACCCTGGGGCGCACTGACAGAGGCGAGGCTGCCAGACACTGGCGCCACCAGGCCCTCTGACCACCACCAGTAGGCAAACATGGGGTTAGTATCTTGCCCAAGGATATTTGGCATGCAGACAGGAGGCAGCCTGGGAACCACCGACCTTCTGATTAGTGGCTGACCTGCTCTGCCACCTGAGCTACAGCCACAGTACAATGTTGCTGTTGAGGGGTTTCTGCTGCTCCTGCTGCTGATAGTGCTGGAGGGCAGGGCTGTGTTGATCTGAGACTGTAGACATTAAAAAGTCCATAGGAGAGATGGTAGCTGATTAAACAAGTGTCATGAGATAATAACAAAATGCAAAGATTGGTGACAGCGCTTGGAACCATAAGGCAACAAAAAACTGTGAGAAATAATTTAGGCTCTGCCTGTGAATCACTCTTTGCTTCTCTTCTTCCTTCCATCCCATCATTTCATATATCACTCTCCACTTGCTGTCTATCTGAGAACAAGGCACAACTTGCTATTGCAATAAACTATAATCTAATTATCCACACCTAACAACTCTTGCACTTAATCTATAATAAAATGATGACAGAAAAATGTTATAGCCCTGCCTTTAGTAGCCTCACACAGCTCCTCTGTTTCCTCCTCATGTCCTTACCAGGCATGTCTGGACAATGTTATATCATGAGTAATATTTTTTTTAAATCCATCTAAATAAAACACACACATGCACGCACACACAGTGACATTTTAGACCTTCTTCAGAATACTGTATATACTATGGGCATCATGGTGCTGATCCAGAATCCTTACATTATTATTTATTACTAGAGCTACAATAATAAAGCAATGAGGAGGGGGAAGTAATAAATATGAAATAATGTCATTATGATGATTCCATTTGTTTCACTATCCACTCTGTGCAGGGGCAAAGCTTATTACATGTTTAAACTGTAGAGATACAATCATTTTACTGCTGTAAAATCCAAATTTTGTCTTATTTAAAATATAAATCTAATATAATCTGCTTCTTAATGTATGTTCTTTAAAATACAGCGTGTGTTTTTTAATATATTATAATTATAATATTATTATGTGGACATGCATATTAGATCGTTTTTTAGTGAAATATAATCCCTCCAGAAAGGCAGGAAAAGCCCGGAAACTTACTTTAAAACTAAATATGTTTCTAAATACTTTAAAACTAAATATGTTCCCTAAAACGGTGACAGAGCTACAGACCCATGACAGCCTTACACAGGTAGCCAGCAGCTATGACCAGCACTACTTGTGCAGTTAATAAAAGGACAGGTAATGTTTGTCGCGCTGTTGCACACACAGCACGCTCGTTTGTTTCAGTTCGTCAGTTGCAACAAGACAGCTTACCAACGTGTACGTAATAAGCTAATACTCCTGGTGCTACACACTACAGTGTGCGCTGTACACCTACTTACTGGTTGTGTCGCATCAGTCTGTGTCTCTGAGTTAACTTGTGTTGCTCCTACATTGTATATGATGGCGTGGGAGCAGCGCCCTTTCGCGCATACGTTCCTGAGTGCGCGTGAGAGAGGTGTCCTGGATTGAGTGGTGGCTGGTTGTGGTGCCTTGTCGCGCGCGTGTAAAGGGGCTCTGGGTGGCGTAATCTTGTGTGCATGCGAGAGGTGGTCCGGATTGAGTAGTGGCTGGGTGTGGCACCCTCTCGCACGTGCAGGAGGGGCTCAGAGTGGGTAATCTTGTGCACCTGGATTTTATGTGGGAGCAGCGCCCTTTCGCACATTAGCGAGAGGGCGCTGCTCCCACGCGTTTTTCCTGTCCCTGCAGGAGCAACAGGAACTGAAGGAGGAGCAGGAGCGGCTGGGGAAGCGACCGGAGAAGCAGGACCTGCCGGACGAGCATGAGCAGCATTCTTCACCTGATGCAAGAGACAGGAGCAGCAGCCATCATTAATAAATGCAACACCATATCAAAATAATAAAATCAATCGGTGTCATTCATAAAGTTGAAGTTGTGTCACTTCAGTCTTCAGCACTTCCTCAAAACATGAAGAAATCCTTTCTCCTTACAAATATCTCAAGGTTTTATGACAACATGATTCTTTGATTAAAATTCATTGTTTACGTTTATTGGTAAATATTGACCCTTGAACCACATCTTCACACTTCAACAACACTGATACACACTGGGAATGTGTATGCCAGTGTTGGTGGTCATCTGAAGTTCACTGTACAGATAAATCCTGTGAGTCTTTGGCACACCTTTGCGTTCATTGAACGTCTTCTTCCTTTTGATCAACTGATGGTCAAGTGTGTGGTGTTCCTGTGGATAACCAATCCTCCTGACATCACCACCGCGTTGCTTTTATAGGACAATATGTGAAAGGAAAAATGACACAACAGCAACAAAGACAAAACAATGTTTACAATTAAATACATGAAATACTTTTAGGTTCATGGTCATTCAGCTGGCCAAAGAACCCATCTACTTATACAAAAATCCATGAGCAACACAATGTTTGGAGTAAAGCACTTTTAAGCGGTGGTTAAATATACAAATAGATTAGTAAATAGTGACAAAGTAAATTTATGTGTATAATTCAATGTAGTCTGATATTTTCAACAAACTTCAGTGCTCTTTGAAAATTCCCCAAAGTATGCTTGTCATGGTCCCCGTGTCTCTCTGGCTGGCTCAAGCTGGCGACAGGTTTCTCTCTCTCTCCCTCGCTCCTGTCTGCCTGGCCGGAGCTCGTTACAGGCTCTTGCTCTTGGCCCACACACCTGTGTGATTGTCACCACCTGCTGCTGGATCTGGCTGATTCTCTCAGTTGCTATTTAATGATTAAATAGCATTGATTTAATTATCTTGAACCCCCCCTTCCTGACCAGGTTACGGTCCTTTCCTGAGTTTCCGGTGTGTTGTGGCGTTTGTGCGGAGGAGCTGCGGCGGTCATTGTGCTGAAGAGAAAGCGTGTATGTTGATTCCCCCCTCTCCCTGGAGCCCTGGACCCCCACCCAACTAACTGTACATATCTATAGCACTGAGGTGTTCCCCGTTGTAAATAAACTGCCTTCTTTTGTTTGCAAAGAACTCTGTCGAGTCCGTCCGGTAGCCATGACAGTGTTGTTCAGAAGAAAAAGGAAAAGATGAAATGTCTACATGGGCCAAATCTGAGTCAGGCTAGTTTGTTTATTAAGGATGTTCTTTGTTTCATACAGTAAAACAAAAACAGTTTATTATGCTTTATTTAGTGAGGGGCAAAGATTTGGGTTTATGTTTAAAGGAGAAAAACGTTGCTAAAGTGAAGTAAAACAGACTGATAATCAAATAAAGACACAGTGCGGAAACGGAACATGGTAAATGTCAGTGTTACACATTTAAAATATACCACCATTCGTCTGTGTTTAAGTATCCTAATATCTTAGACCATATTTAAATTCACTGAGATATTAAATGAAAACGATCCAGCACTTACGTACAGATATTTTTCACTCTAGCAGACACTTGTGTTAAACAGATCCTTTAATTTTAGTACAGGTTCTGTAATGTAAGTACAGAAAATTAAAAAGTAGCTCTTCTGATGACATTTCTGGGGTCTCCTCCTCCTGTGTGACCAAACATAACATGTATCAGCTGCTCGCTATCATCGATGGTGTCAAATCAAATCTAATCAAATCAAATCACTTTTATTGTCACATCACATGTGCAGGCACACTGGCACAGCACATGCGAGTGAAATTCTTGTGTGCGAGCCCCACAAGCAACAGAGATGTGCAAACACAACAACACAAACGAGCAAAATACAAGAATGGCCAACCTGAAACTAATAAATATATGTACAATATATAATAGTGTATGCATTTCTGGATGTGTATACTAAATATTTTCCTACGTGTGTGTGTGTGTGTGTGTGTGTGTGTGTGTGTGTGTGTGTGTGTGTGTGTGTGTGTGTGTGTGTACACATTTTTACAAATTAAATAGTAAAATCCAGAAACAATAGGGACTTTCTAAATAACTGCCAAACTTTCAATGGAAATCCTTTTCTTGGTGTGTCTGTGTGTGTATGAGACAAAGAGACAGTTAGAATCCATATTAATTTTATGTGAAATTAAATATTAAATTGAGTGTTTAGAGCAGTCTGACGCCTCGGTATTTAGCTTAAAGGAAATACTTGTACAGACACAGACCTTTTATTTTTTTAGTGTGTGGCTAAAACACAGCTGACCACTTTTGCTACACTTGCTGAGACTGAAATCGTTATTAATCAGGAAGCCTCCATCCCCCACAGTGATTTCTACTTCTGCTTCCAGGATAAAGCAGTGTAATCCAGGCCTGTCAGAGGAGCACAGGGGACCAGGAAAGGCGTGTTTATCTGTCAGACAGAAACAGGAAGCAACGAGGAGCAGTGCCACAGTTCAAGGCGATTCATTTTCTTATAGCATTTAAACTCGGCACACACCTGCACAAAGACAGGAAGACAGGTAAACTAGCTTTCTGCTTTCTTCTTATCTTGCTCTCACAGCAGGTCTTTTCCCATTTGATGACTCTGTGAAGAAACAAGTTTAAACATTTACAGAAAAGCTGCACTTCCTGCTGTGTAGTGATTCTGTTGTGTGTACGTCAGGATGTGTGTGTACTCCAGGGTCGTTTTTTCTTGTTCTTTGATTTTGTTTAAACTGAACCCTCAGTGAGAATTTGAGGGAAATCTTCTCTGAGTGTCTGCTGCAGCACAGTTTTAACTCTTTCACAGAGGAAGAATGAGGGGGGAGTACATCAAAGTGTTGGACACCTGTTACTTTCAGATTTCTGTTTGAGACTGGATCAGTTTAAGAATAAACATCACGGTTCAGGTAAACAAAAATCATTGGGTATTGTGTAAGAGCGGTCAAAACAGAGAAGTTAGAGAAATCCAGAGGGACTATATTTACAGGCGCGTCTGTGGTTAAGTCTGAAAAAGTCTAAATTATTTCAGCTCTTCAATAGTTTTCATTAGCCATTTTTAAAATGATGGTTGGTTTCTTCATTTCAATTTAGTTTTAATTCATTCCAGACTCTGGAAATCGATGCATCACGTTTCTCTACAAAAACGATACTAATGCTTAAGGAAAAGAGTTATGATTCTAGATCGAAGTTAGACCTGTTTGATTTTTTCTTGTTACTTCAACTCATTAAAAATAAATAATATTGTACTCAGATTTTTTTTTCAGTTTCAGTTTATTCTGTATAAACTGTCCATCCTCTCTGTCTCTTTAGCTTGTCATGGACTTTGTAGATCCCATCCTGTCCATCGCCTCACAGATCTATGACCTGGTTGAGAATGTGAAGGCCAATAAAAAGCGCTGCCGACGTGTTTGTAACCGAGTCAAAGCCTTGGAGAAGCTGGTGAAGTCCATCAAACAGACGCCTCCAGGGGTAGAAAAACCTCTGAGAGAACTGTCCGTCACTCTTCAATCAGCACAGGAACTTATCAGAAAATATGCCTCAGCCAATTTGGTGGAGCGCATCCTAAACTCCAGCAACCATGGAGACGAGTTCAACAGTGTGAACGAACGGCTCAACGATGCCTTCCAGGTGCTGTCTGGAGCTTTGCAGGTGGAGCAGGGGAACATGCTGTATGAGGTATTTAAACAGACGACCAGAGAGAAAGAAGATCAGTTGGATGGGAGGGAGGACGACGCAGAACTGAAGACATGTGAGGGGAAACTGATTATGGATTTGCTTTTGTAGAGAGATTTGAGCAGAAACAATTAACTACTTGGTCTCAAATGTGATACTTGTCCATTGTTATGCAGGGATGAGTGGACCAAGAGAGCAGGATCTTTACCAGAAAGTTTCCTAATTTTGTTTACAGCTAACAAGTGTGTGTCTATGAAGAGGGCTGAAAGTCAGACCCACAATCTTAAAATGAGTTTTGAGTGAATTGGGAGCCAGTGCAGCTGGAGCAGCAACAGATTTGGTCAGAAGCCTTTCAGCAGAGATCTGAACAACCTGCAGACAATCCAGGGAGCTTTTGCTTAGACAAGTAAACAGTGAATTGCAATAATCCAAACGTGATGAAATAAGTGCATTACTAACATTTCCCCATTCTAGAGTGATATAATGGGACTTAACATTGCAATATTTCTTACGTGATATAAACAAGAGTGAACCAAAGATTTATAAAGAGAGCCGGGGATTTATAATTACTAATAATTAAATGCAGAGAGGTGTATAAACATTTAGTGAGTGAAAAAAAGTGACTGAAGAAGAAAAACTCAATGCATCATGGGAATCTCCCAGCAGTCTACACCTATTGCAGAATAACTGAGGATTCAGGGTCACCTGGTCCAGCCCTAACTATATGCTTTAGCAAAAAGGAAAGTTTGAAGCCTAATCTTGAAAGTAGAGATAGTGTCTGTCTCCTGAATCCAAACTGGAAGCTGGTTCCACAGAAGAGGGGCCTGAAAACTGAAGGCTCTCCCTCCCATTCTACTTTTAAATACTCTAGGAACAACAAGTAGGCCTGCAGAGCGAGAGCGAAGTGCTCTAATAGGGTGATATGGTACTACAAGGTCATTAAGATAAGATGGGGCCTGATTATTTAAGACCTTGTATGTGAGGAGCAGGATTTTGAATTCTGGATTTAACAGGAAGCCAAAACAGGAGAAATCTGCTCTCTCTTTCTAGTCCCTGTCAGGACTAAAAGTCCAGCCTGGAAGTAATAAATGCATGAACTACTTTTTCAGCGTCACTGTGAGACAGGATATTTCTCATTTTAGAGATGTTGCGCAAATGGAAGAAAGCAGTCTTACATATTTGTTTAATATGTGTGTTGAAGGACACGTCCTGGTAAAAAGTGACTCCAAGGTTCCTCACAGTGTTACTGGAGGCCAAGCTAATGCCATCCAGAGTAAGAATCTGCTTAGATACCATATTTCTAAGACTTTCTGGGCCGAGTAAAATAACCTCAGTTTTATCTGAAATCAGAGGCAACAAATTAGAGGTCATCTATAATTAACCTTAGTGTGTGAAGAAGAACTTATATGAACAAAGTTGAGCCTTTTAGATGGTTATAATTCAAATTGGCATGTGTCAGGTATACTGCATTTGTCCAAAACGGCTGTAAGCTGCTTAGCTACAGCCTTTTTATAAAATCTTAGCAATAAACTGTAATTTTGAGATTGGTCTTTATCTGCCAAGAAGTGAAGGACCAAGCTTGTTTGTTTTGGGGGGTTTTTATCTGTGGATGACAGCATTCATAAAATAAGGAGGGATTTGGCCAGAGAGCAGTGAGGTGCTGATTATAGTGAGCACTCAGGGACCACTAGCCTGAAAGACATTTTTCAACAAAGACACAGATAAAATGTTGAGAACAGGAAGTTGTTTTTTTCTTTCAAGAAAAAACATTTTCACAATATTTGAGGTAAAGCAGGAGTAACGATATCAGTAATGTTGTCAAATTAGATCCTATGGCTTTCTCTGTTTGCTCTTCAGTGCTCCTGGAGTACATGAAGGATCAGCAAGAGAAAACCAACACCATGCTGAAACAGTTTGAGCATCTTAAAGTCAACGTGGAAAAAGTCGTGGAGATGTGTGAGTGCAGCACATATAGAGTTTCATTACGGATAGAAACAACTAAATCTGAAAAAACAAAGGCCCACCTGACCCCGTCAAAATCAGATGAATTTCACATCTACAGACCCTTAGAGTATATAGGGATGGGTCAGCCTCATAGGGTAACGTGAATTTATTTATTTAAAAGGGACAGCGCAGTTTAACATAGTTCAAGTGCAAGCCATGAAACTGATGTGCCGCACAGGTTTATAGCTACTGCTAATTTTCAACAATTGTCCCTTGTTGGGCTTACAATCTAAATAGATACATTTTACAATAAAACATACATTTTCATAAAACCAAATTACATCATAAATACAATTACAGCTACTCGACAATAATTTTAAATGAAATTAAAATCATTAGTTAAAATGACTACATCTTTGATTTCCCTTTAACCACACGTTAACCTTCAATGTAAAAGATCTAATGTCTGTAATCAATTTGATATCGGTTGGAAGTGTGCTCCACAGATGGCGAGCCTTTATAGAAAAAGCTGACTGACCGAATGTAGATCTGCGATATAATATCTTGCAGTTGCCGTTCACCTTACTCCTAGTAATACGAATACTTATGAAGTAGGGCTGGGCGATATGACCCAAAATTCATATCTCGATATTTTTTAGCTGGATGGCGATATAAGATATATATCTCGATTTTTTTTTTTTAAGTCATAAGTTAAGAACAAAAAGAGAGTTCCTAGTCACACTGTGTCCCAGATGTCACACGGGCACTTTTATTTACATACAGCGTAGATGTACATGAAGAAATTACTCAAAAATAAATTATCAGCATTTATTAAATAATCATGGTCCATAAATAAAAGAAAACAATGTTGTTTTTGTGCATAACAAAAAGCTCACAATTGTGCAGTCAAAATGTAAACTAATAGACGCTGAGCATAATAACAAAAACACAGATTTCACAGCTGCACCACGTCTCTGAACAGGTGCCATTTGTGGTCCTTATACACACACAGTACGGTAATATTACGTTGAAGCACAGTACGTATCACTCCGCGAGGCTCCTCCTCGGTAGCCGTAATCCTCCGACAATCCATCAAGCGGTGCAGCTCCGTAGCTTAGCAAAGTCATATTAAAACATTTTTTGACAGATTGCTGAGCGCTGTGTACCACATAAAATCGGTTCGCGGTCAGTAAGCACAACTAGAATTCATACATAAGGCGCACTGTCGATTTTTGAGAAAGTGAAAGGATTTTAGGCCGTGCAGCCCCTCCGGGCTGCATGTCGTTAGCGCGGTTAGCTCGCTAGCGCGGTTAGCTCGCTAACATGTTGACTCCGTCCAGCCCCACGCACGGTAACTCGCTAACGGAGATTTTCCGCTTTCATCTTGTCATTGCCTGCAGGTGAAGCTATGGGGGAGGGGGAGTTGTGTTCAGTGAAGGAGAGGCGAGGCCGAGTAACGTTGCGTAGAGACAAAAGTGGACGAAAGAGAGGCAAACCTGCGGCTCCACAAGTATAATTATAACGTAACATAGACTATATCGATATAAACGATATTGTCACATCTTATATCTCGTATGAAAATATATCGATATTTTTTTAAAAAAACTCGATATATCGCCCAGCCCTATTATGAAGTATTTAATTTACTTCATAAGTAAATTAAATATTCAGATGAAAAAGCCATTTAAGCTCTTTTAAAAAGAGTGATTAAAAACTTCACATCCATGTCACAAATTAACAACTTGTCCTGTATTCAGGACAATTTTTCCATAACTAACTTTGGCCATTGGGCTCTATCAGTGTCTGACTAAACTGCAGCAGTTTAATGTCTGTGATGCAGAGAAACAAAAACAACGACTGGGAATCTGGATTTTTAATCACTGGAGGAAACTCCCAAAAGGCTCATACCACCATGAATTTGGGCAAACAAAACAAACAAAATAAACAAACTGCTGAACTGTGAATGGTTTATGTTTTGGTTTTTTTGTCTGTTTTACCTTTTTATTATTTGTTATGTGTAGCACTTTGTGAATCTGTCTAGAAAGGTGCTACATAAATAAAAAAAATGTATTATTTATATAATTTACTGACAAGTTTTTTTTCTTCTTTTTACAGTGAATAAGCCCAGCATCACTAGTGTGGACATCCGAATGATTAAACCACAGGAGCTAAAGTACAAACATCCCAAAAAGCCCTTCATGGAAACAGCAACCTCAGAGGTCTACAAAGGAGAATATCGTGGATTCACAGTTGCCATCAAGAGATATATCGACCCTGTGAACACCAACCTAGGGTCTGTGCCACAGTTCAGCTGCATACTGAGAAAAAAAATGTTTTGTTTTTTTTACATAAAATAAGCAGTTCTATATAGTCAGAAGCCACCAATGAACTTAAATTCATTTGCAGACTTTGTTTATTCAGAAATACATTAAAACATTGGCTAGAAGAGAAATCTGTCTCCTAGAAACAAGGATTAAAGAATAATTTGATATGAAGGAGTTTAAACTAAACTTAAATTTGAGCTCAAACATTAGAATACTGTTTACGTGTATTTACATCGGTATGTATTCATTGTCACCATAAAGGTTTTTTTTTTTTACCATTTGCAGAAAGGTGCAGTCCATTTTCAACAAAGAAGTCGACACCATGAAGAGATTTGAGTCGCCCAACATCCTGCGAATGTTTGGTATCAGTATCCTGGGTGAGAATGGTGAGTTGAATGTAGCCTGTCAGTAACGTTGCAGACAGACAGAGGTGGTAAAACTTAGAGTCTAAGTCTTTACTTTGTCCCAGCTTTGGGAATATATGGTCTCATACAAATGTTCTTATTGAAGGATTCTGGTGGCATCCTCTAGGTCATTTGGTGCCAGTAGGTACCCATGTCATTGCTATCTGTCAGAGCTGATGAGTCTCCTGCAGGGAACAGTGCCATGGAGCTTGCACAAGCACTTTGTAACAAAACCACAGCAGACCCGATGATGTTTGCGTGCTTTTTAGCATTAACTTTATTTACACAGTCGGTCACTGTTTGCAGGAACCTGAGGTGAAGAGACAACTATCTGACAAGGACTCAGGGAGAAGACGCAGACTATATACAGGAACAGGGATAATAAGGCATTCGTAAACTCAATCAAGACATTGTGCTTGTTTGACAGAGCATATGATAAAGACTGAATCGTTCTTGTGGTCCTGTATCTGTTTAAAAAAACAACAACAAGAGACAAGGAACAATTGGACAGTCCAATTTCCTAACATGCCACAGTTCCTTGTAACATGTTAAGACATTGGACGGTCAGTGGCTATACTAAAGTTATCTTATGTTATAATGTTTTTATTATAGCATGCTGATGTCAGTTTTCATGTCCCCGTATAGTGTTGTGATATCTGGGTAAGGTAAAGTTTTTACTGATTTTTGCATTTGGTGCGGCCTTGACCCGATTTTCATCTAAACAAATAGACAGACAGGCAAACAAATAAGGAAATAAGCAAATGGGACTGATTGCATACCCCCTCCCTTTTGGGGGAGAACAAAAAAGAGAAGTAAAAACAAAGAAAGTCACATGAGAAGCTACAGTCCCCTTAAAAAACAAGTTTTCACAGAACTCTGTGCAGTCCTATAAAGACTTTCTGTAAAAATAAAACAGGAAGTAAAACAGGAAGCAAAATGAAGCAATTTTTCAAAATTATGAAGGAAGTGAAAATTAGAGATTACAACAAAAGATGGGGAAAAGTTTGCTATGAACTTGTAATAACTTGTTCTTGTGACTACCTGTAGGACCCAACCCTCAGTTCTTCATCATCATGGAGTACTGCGAGAAAGGAAGTCTTCGTCAGGTTCTGGACTCTGACTGCAGGCTGTCCTGGATCAGGAAAGCTCGTATGTGTTTCGATGCAGCACAAGGACTCTATCGGTCAGTGTTTCTGCTTTATTGGCAAATTATTATATTATAAATAATTATTATAATTGCTTTTTTTTTAAATCTTAGAAAGCACATTTAAAAAAGTCCAAACCAAACAGCAGGTGAGTCGCTGAGCCTGAGATGAGAATGTGTAGTTTATGCACTAATGTTTTTAACTGTCATATTTTAGACTACACAATACAGAAGAAAAATCTAAGGTGCACGGGTGCATCAACAGCAGCAAGTTCTTGGTGGCTGAAGGCTACACCGTCAAGGTACTGAGGGCAGTGCATGCTGGGATTCCTTGCAGTCCAAATTGAACAGCATCACTGATGATGTTGTTGTTCTTTTTAGCTCGGAGGTTTTGAGCTGGCAAAAACAGAAACGTCTCTGAAAAAGGTGAAGAAATCTACCAATGACGACGCAATCAGGTCCCTGTGCTACTACTCTCCCGAGAGGCTCAACAACATCAACCATCCTTACAGCAAAGAGTGTGAGATGTACAGGTGAGCACCAGCCTGGGATATACTTCCACTCACACCAGCATTAAATGAGTTTTTGTTCAGCTGAAATGATGTGAAAAAGTTTTAGCACACTTACTGATTTATTATTTTTTGAATATTTGTCACAATGGCATGTTTAAAATTTTATATAAGACAAAGATAAATTGAGCAAATCCAAAATGGTGTTTAAGTATGTCACGGTCTTGGTTACGAATGACGGAAGAAGGGAGCGGGAGATCGACAGACGGTTTGGTGTTACGGCTGCAGTAATGCAGACGCTGCACCGGTCTGTCGTGGTGAAGAAAGAGCTGAGTATAAAAGCGAAGCTCTCAATTTACCGGTTGATCTACGTCCCTTCCCTCACCTATGGTCACAAGCTGTGGGTAGTGACCGAAAAAACTGTAGTAACTGGATACAAGCAGCAGAAATGGGCTTCCTCTGAAGGGTGTCTGGCCTCTCCCTGAGAGATTGGGTGAGAAGTTCAGCCATCTGGGAGGGGCTCAGAGTGGAGCTGCTGCTCCTCCACATTAAATAGAGCCAGTTGAGGTGGTTCATGCATCTGACACAGATGCCTCCCGTGTGGCTCGTCGGCAGTGTTGGGCAAGTTACTTATAAAAAGTAATTAATTATAGTGTTACTTCTTCAAAAAAAGTAACTGAGTTACAATATTCTAAAAGTAATTAATTACTTGAAAAGTAACTATTGCGTTACTTTAAAAAACGTTTAACCCTCTGGGGCCCAGGGTATAATTGGCCATTTTTAACTACTTTTGATTTTCCCTCCACATTTTACCTTGTTTGGTATCATCCTTTTCAGCACAACCTCACGTGTCTGAATTTACAGTTATGTTTTCATTTTGACAAACTGTATTAACACAATTGATCTAAAATCAGACAAAAAACATAAAATCAGAGTAGAAAAAGTTATATTTTTACTGTTACAACCACAAACATGTTTAATGAATCGTGTTTCACAACTTTAAATGCAAATATAAATGGTCAATTTTAAAATCCTATGCACAAGTTTTGCAAACAACAAAGTTATTTGCATCCATTTACCTTTTACCTTGATTTTTTTAATAACCATTTCAAACTATTTACAGAACAATCAGCTGTTCTTCAATAAGATGCACACAAATTATTTGTGCCACTCCAAAAATTTCTGTCCACTATAAAGGAGAACATCACAGCCTGATACCTGCAGGTCTGACATCAGCAGGTGTATCACTCCTGTTTCTACCTGGAGACAGCAGCCGCCTCATTGTTCTGACACACAACACAAAACTATCCACAACACTACACACTAACTACACAAGACAACACATTAACTACACACCCCAAACACGCTAAACGTCACAGATTTCTCACATCTCAAAACTCGCTCTCTCTCTTTTTCTGCTGCCTCTCTCTCTCTCTCTCTCTCTCTCTGTCACTCCTAAAACTTCCCGTTTTTTTGTTTTTTAATTTTTGCTCATAAGCAGAGAGTGCTCGCCGCGCTGTCTTTAGACAGTAAACGTGACGAAACTATTGAGGAAAAAGCGCCGCGTATATCTTGTTTATCATGACTCTGGTTTTACGTGGCCGATCAACACAGTTTATAAACTGGTATAAATCACCTTGTTGCTTTGTCTTTAAGTGGTCATGTGACTGGCTCACCACGACTACTTTATTCTTCCTCAGTCAAACAGCAGCACTCATGCGATTGTTTTGCCTCCTTAGCTCCAGCTGTTGTGCTAGACAGTGATCGTGATTACCGTCCGCGGGAGCGCGCGCAGCTGCTTAAAGCTGTAGCGCCCAGATTACTTACAGCTACTTCCGTGCAACTGATATAAGATGCGGTGAGCTGAACACAGCTTCAACCGTCTGTTTGTTGAAAAATAGTAACGGACCGCATTTTCTTGTTAGTAACTGTAATGGCGTTGTAATGATAGGAATAGTAATTAGTTAGATTACTCGTTACTGAAAAAAGTAACGCCGTTAGTAACGCCGTTACTTGTAACGCCGTTATTCCCATCACTGCTTGTCGGTGAGGTGTTCCGGGCATGTCTCATGGGGAGGAGGCCCCATGGCAGACCCAGGAAAAGCTGGAGAGCTTATATCTCTCGGCTGGCCTGGGAACACCTTGGTGTTCCCCTGGAAAAGCTGGTGGAAGCGGTTGGGGAGGAGGAGATCTGGGCTTCTCTGCTTAGGCTGCTGCCCCTGCAACCCAGCCTCAGATAAGCGAAAGAGGATGGATGGATGATAGAAACTAAACTGAAACTAAACATACAAATTTGAAACTAAACTGAAACAAGCAAACTCACTCTGGAAACTAAATGAAATTAAACTGAACTAAATAGAAACCAAATAGAAAAACTATAATATCCCTGATTTACAAGGTGGACCTGCTGGTGTGTTTCCACAACATCATCCTGCTGCATAACCTGGGTGAGTTTTAGGGCATGAACTGATCATGCCCAAATGCTTTAGAAAACGTTCCTTCTAAAACGTTCCTATTTTCATTGTTGTCTTTCAGCTTTGGAATCGTCCTGTGGGAAGTCGCAACCCGTAAGAAACCCTTTGAAGGTTTGTATCTGCTGAAAATCAACTTGTATTATCTTGGTATTAAACACTTCAAATAAGGCAGGTGGACTTCATTTTCTTTTGGGAAGACATTTGAACTGTATTCCAAGACGCTTATTCTGCTCTAAAAGCTGATTGAGCTACTATCTTAATGTCTCTGTATTACTGTAAGGGCTTTACTTAAAAATATACAAGGTGAATGTGATTGCTGTGGTAATTTGGAGCTATATAAATAAAATTTAATTGAATCGAACTGAATAGATAATGGCACGGCATGGTAATGTCTCACAGAGCTGTCACACCTTGGCACATGTGACAGCAGTGGCCCAGGCCTTGATTCATACCTTGGTTCATGTGAAGTTTAATGACTCACATGCATACAGAAGTGAAATGTCTTCGCAAACCAAAAAGAAATCCCATCGACTTCATTTTGAGTGCCTAACACTACCATGAACCTGAATCACTGAGAACTTGTGCAGTCAGGCATCCGTACCAAGTTGTCTGTACATGTTTTCCAGGTTTTTCAGATGAAGAAATTTATAGGAAGGTGTTAGAAGAGAAGTGCAAAGAGCCGCTTCCCGATGACTGTCCTGCAGAACTGGGCCAGCTAATAAACGAGTGCCGAGACTTCGATAGCTTCCAGAGGCCTTCAGCTGGAGGTGATAATAATAATAATGACTCCATCAGTATGTTCAGTTATCTTTCTGTGACTGTCGGGGTTCAGTTCACTAAATTTCTAACAATATTTTGTCTTCTGTAGTACTGGTGGATAGACTGCGCAGTGTGGTGGCACAGTTAGAGGACCAATGAAACTCTTCATCTGCCTTTCTGCTGGCCAGGCTTATCCTCAGGGGAGGAAATGCAGCTTTGAATAAAACTGGACTTTAACTTGTGGGCCACTAAATTGTATTTATATTCTACCTTTAGGGTACCTGGGTCGTTGACACAGTGATTTCAGTTTTGTACCTTTTTATTAGTGTTCTCATCTTAGTTTATTTTTGTGAAGATTTTGGTTTTTGTTTTGCATTTCTATTTTTTCCCCAGTTCTTCTTGGTGTGTGTTTATGTGGTTCTCAAGTTTTGGCTTCCTTATTCCCTCTATTCTGTGTCCAGTCAGGCTGTGTCTGCCCTGATCCCACGTCTCTGTTCCCTCTGTTGCAGTGCCTGCTTGTGAGTCTGTGTCTGTAAGTTCAGTCTGTGTTTCCTGTTTTACTTTGAAAGTCTGTGTCTCATGTTAATGTGTCTGGTTTTGCTTCCTTTGTCTCGTTAGGTCTGATTTGCCCCAGCTGTGTTTCCCTCCTGTTTCCCATTCCCTGATTGCTCCCTCTGTGTATTTAAGCCCTGTGTTTCTCTTTGTCCGGGTTGCGATCTACCCTCGTTTCATGCTGTGTGTTCTGCCCGCCCGCCCGCCCGCCCAGGTTATTGTAGTGATGGGTGGATGAGGCCTTGTGAAGTGTTTCAACACATTCCCCAAACTGTATCGATACTGTGTCGACACACTGTTGCTATTTTGCTCCATACTGACACCTGCTGGACCTTAAATATCATTGCAGGCAACTTACTTGAGACTCACAACAGACACTGATTCAATGACCTAGTCATATTTGTATACACAGTCCATGGAATCATTTTATATCTTTTACATTGCAAATATTGTAGACATCTTTAAATATATTGTGAATCACATTAAGCGAAAATTAAAACGAAAGTATTATGAATGTAATGTTACCCATTTAAATGTAATTGACTCTTCAGAAAATTGACTATTCAGAAAAATAAGTTTATCCAATGTTTTTGCATTCAATCTATTGCATTTTTTGGACACCATCTCCTTAGCTTTGGAAAAAACACGCTCACAGGGCACAGATAAAGCTGGGGTACACAAAAACTGTAAAGCCAGGTGGAAAAGGTTCAGATAAGATGTCCTCCTAGTCCCCCAGTACGTTAAAGGATCCTCTGATCTTGGAATGTTCCTCTCCAACATTCTCCACAATACTAAGGGGTTGGCTGTCCTTTATAATAAAATTCAGGACTGCCTGGTCAAAAACAGTCTTCCTAGATGCTTGATTTCAAAATAATAAAACACATATTTTTAAAAAAATATATGATGATAATGCTGCTCAGTGTCTATATAGGCCTACCTGTGTTCATTCTCGGTGTGTTTGTCTCCTCATTTTCATCTTTGGCTCTGTAATGCCTAAACACTGAGGAGGTGCTTTTGTTTGTGTAAGAAGCTCGGCAGAACAGATGTGACATTTAACCTGCATAAAATGAAATAAATATTTTACACTGCAGGTCACATTGCTGTTTTTCCTGTTCTGATAGATTACACTGAAACAAAGACAGACAAACAGTTACCTTATTTGCAGTTAAAAGATCAAAATGATCCCACACAGCAGAAACATTTCTTTTTCTTTCGGGCTCCGTTTTTTTATGGAGAGATATGTTGTTGTTGTTGTTGTTGTTGTTTTTTACCTTTGCGAGAGTAATTTTGTGGGGGTTTTTGTTGGCGACTCATTCCGTTGGCAGATGCAGATGCGGTACCTTTTAAACACATTTTGGCAAGTTGGCAATGAGCGATACAGCAGCTGTATCGATCACGTGACTTTTTCTTAAAGTGACGCGCGCACCGATACAGGTTTGCTCTGTGAGCCTGATACAAGCGTCGGTGTGTCAGTGTTGCTAGACCCATCACTAGGTTATTGTTATTTTCAGTTTAGTATTTGTATTCTCAGTTTTGCTAGTTCTCTGTTTGCCATCTAGCAATAAATCTGAGTTTGAGTTTACTTTCTGCCTCTGAGTGTCTGTGCACTGGGTCCTCCTTACCACCACTCCTGCCTGCACACAGCCTTCAGTTGACAGAAGATCGCGACCAGAACATGGACCCCCGCAGACATTTTCACCTCGGAGTACAACGCTGAGATGAAGCGGATGGTGAGCCTGCTCGACCGCATCGCCCAATCCCCAGATTTGAGGACCATGGCAGTCGGGCTGAGTGCAGTAGATGCCATCATTCGACATAACGTCTGGTGTCCTGGTGCAGCCACAACAACTTGGTGTTGAACGCCCAGACGACAATGGAGAGACTGCAGCATGTTGTGCGCTCTGCTGAGAAGGTGATTGGCTCCAGACTCCCATCTGTGCAGGACCTGTATACCTCTAGGACACTGGGGCGTGCAGCTTCCGGTCCATTCGGACCAGAACCTCTCGTCATAAGAACAATTTCTTCCCCTCTGCTGTTGGACTGATGAACAATAACCATAAGACTGTTCCTACCACAAACACATGACTCTATACTGTGTTCTCTGCATCTGTTCCATTTTTGCACTGATCATCACCTGCATTCATGTACGTATCAATCTGCTTAGCTTTTTTTTTTAAGTGTTTGTCTTATAGTATGTTTCACACAAGGTACCGCAGCAATTTCGTAATGTTGTAAGTCTGTTAAACATCTGGAAATAAACCCTTTCTGATTCAGCTGCACTTCTACACTAAAAGTTTTGGTAAAATGCTCCCACCTAGTGGTGAAAGTTCTCATCATCATTTACAGACAGTTTTAAAAAATGCACCTTTCATTTCATTTCATTTCATTTATTTGTTCATTTTCAGGCACAACAAATACCTATATTGAACATAAAATGCACAAAACAAAAAACAAAAATTGCCTGAAAAAGGAGTGGGACGAAGAAAACTTATTAAATCCCACCCCTATACTCACTCATCAACAAAAAAAAAAAAACTTCCCGCAGCTACGCCCATCATTGCATACAGACCCATCAACAGCCCCGGGCACATACAAGCATCTAAACGGCAGCTCGCAAACAACAATTAGAGCCTTCATAAATTATAAATTGCATTACCACAGGTAACAGGCAGTAATAACTACAAGTAACAAACACACATACATATACATACATATATATCTACACACACATGTACATATATGTACATACATCCGCACACACTTTTTTTTTTTTTTTTGGGAATTCATACCAGCAGTGGTAAGAGAACAGACATTACAGAGCACACTAAAACCATCATTGAGTATACTGTGACCAGACCAACTGTTTGTAGAGAAATTTAAATCTATGAATATTTTTGCATTGTTTCAATTGTAAACTCAGACTGTTCCAGATTTTCACACCACATACAGACACACAAAAACCTTTACGGGTTGTTCGAGTTCTGGGTAATTTGAATTCTCCAAAGCCTCTCACATTATAAACCTTTTCTCGAATTTCAAATCTAGTTTGTAAATTTGCCGGTAAAAGTTTAGTAAAAGCTTTATACAAAATTATGGATGTATTGTAATTAACCAGATCCTGGAATTTAAGTAACTTTGCCTGAAGAAAGAATTTGTGAGTATGATCTAGATAACCAGCCTTGTGAATAATACGCAGTGCACGTTTCTGTACTGTGACTAATGGATTAGTTGTATTTTTATATGTGTTTCCCCACACTTCCACACAATATGTAAGATATGGAAGAACCAGGGTACAGTACAGAGTACGAAGTGCATCTTTATCAAGGAATTGTTTCACTTTGTTCAAAACTGCGAGGCTTCTGGAAATTTTGGTTTTTATGTGTCTGATGTGGGGTTTCCATGAAATTCCATGAAACCTTTTTAAATACAGAAAATATTTTGACCTTTGATAAGTTATATAACGGGACTCGCAGACGAATTACTAAGAAAAAGTAACTTTTAGTATTACTTTTAGTGACAAAAAGTAATAGTTTTTTGTTTTGTTTTGTTTTTCATGTCATGTTGATGTACTCAGAGCTGCTCAGTCCTGCAGTTTGTCAAAGCCGGGCCTTCAGGCACACAAGATTTGTAATGTGTTTTTCTGACCCAAGACACCTGCAGTCCCTTCAAACAGTAAGCATGTCTATTAATGCTCACTCTTTCTAAATATTTAGCAGCAATGATATTTTAAGCCATGTTTAAAACTTTTATTTAGTTCACTCCTGAGTGTTTTGCATTTAATAAAGATCTTTTTAGATTTTTAGCTCGATACCAGTTTCAATCTTTGAAATAAGAAGGATACTTAAGCGTATCACCCCAGTCACCCCTCAGGCGTTCTCGTACCCGTTAGTGCATGAACTTGCATTAGAGAACTCTACTTTTCCTACCACGGTCTGTATGTGTCATCTACAACTTTATGTACTTTATGCGCTTTCACAGTGGTCACACTATCTTGCAAATTTCTAAGACTTTGTTCAACATTGACAGTGTCTTTTAACTCAAACAGGTAGACTTCTGCCACTCCTCTGGGGTGAAGCCCTCCAAATGCAGAATCTTCTGTGCTGCAGGTATAAAAACACCCATTCCAGTCTTTTTGTCAGCTATGAAAAAGTAATATTTTTCAAGTGGAGAACGGGATGAATGTTTCATTTTACACCTTACGCAAATATCTTGGTGGTGCATTGGATAATTGCATTTAGAACGGAGGTGAGTTTGATAAGCTCCAAAATTGCTGTGTGCAACAGGCTGTCTGTCTCGTCGTGGTGCTGAAAAGTTGGTTCCTGGGGCTGGAGATTCAAGGGACCGCAGACTTTTTTAAGTGCTATTTGTCCAGAGTTTTGGCAACCCAGTCGAGATCCGTTGGCTCTCAGACATTGGTACAGAAGACATTACTTCTTTTTTTTTTTCCTCCAGAGAATCTTGCACTCAACCTGATGTTTTTTTTTCTTTTCAGAAATGTAGATCTATCTAGTCATCATCAGGTTTTATATCACTTGAGTGTATGAGGAATATGTAGTTTCATTTAATAATGGATTCTTTGAATTGTACATAAATATGAATTTTACTCATGGCTGGTAAAAATGATTTGTATGCATATGCAGAATAAAATGTTTTTATGGATACTTTTATTAAAGCTGTACCAGGCACCAAACATAACTACCAAAAAGACAAAATCAAAACAAGTCACGGATTTATTCAAAATCTGAGTAGTGGTATGCTTTTAATCTGTTTTTTGACAATGTGACTCTGTTTCACATACCATCAACTTAAAAATGACTTTCCTGGCTCTTTGAACACTCTCTAACATGGGCTATTGTTTGCAAAGACCAAAAGTTTGTCGGTGTGTGACATGATTTCCTTTACGGAAAGCCATGAAAATTAAGGAAGATACATGAAAAATACACACTCCTTGTTTTTTGACTTCTGAGTCATGACTTACATCCTGAACGATCTGTTTAAACTGTAAGGATCCAGGGAGGTTCCTCTAATTCACAGAATAGGGGTGAAAACTTCACATTCTTTTTCTTGTTGATGTAAAAACAAATGAGAATTAAAACCCTGTGTTGCCCCGGGGCTTTTGAGTCACCGAGATATTTGAAAATATTCCTTCACACACTCCCCTGCTGCCGATACTGTAGTAATACAGCGAGATGATTGTTTATCTTATTGTCATCTGTGTTTCAAAGACATTATGTTCTGATTTTATGGAGTTGCATTTTGCCCTACCCTTTCAAGAGTATTGTTAAAGTTTATAGTTATAGTATGTTTTTATAAATATATTTATAAAAGACCTGGGCTGCTTGCTGAAAAATGGGACCAGGGTTTCCCCCACACTGAGGTGTGGCTTGTAGTAAACAACAGGTTCAGCTTGATTCACATAACGGGGGTTGAAAACATTCTTTGTCTTACCGATGTAACAGACAAAAACAATGAATACTAAGGACCTTGATGAGCAGGGCTTTTGAATGGAGTCCTTTAATGCAGTTTCATTACACACATAAGATAAGATAAAGATATTTTAAGATGTGTGGTTATCTGCAGAGACCACGTTGTAGAGCAGGGGTCCCCAATCCCAGTCCATGAGGGCCGATGTCCCTGCAGGTTTTAGCTCTCACCCTGGGTCAATACACCTGAATCACATGATTAGCTCATTACCAGGCCTCTGGAGAACTGCAAGACATGTTGAGAAGGTAATTTATCCATTTAAATCAGCTGTGGTGGGACACATCTAAAACCTGCAGGGACACCGGCCCTTGTAGACTGGGATTGGGGACTCCTATTTGGACAAAGAAGACAGATGGTATGAAAGAGGAGTGAAAGAAGCCATCTATGTCCACTGTGAACACAATCTTTGGACAGAGATGGTGGTTTACCACACCAACTGTCTGCCATCTACAATCCAGTTTTGAGATCCCTTCCCAGGTGCCACTCACATTCTGAGCCTTTTGACCTCAGGAAATCACATGATCGGGTGGATCTAGGTCACACAGAAGGTTTCCCCCAAAACCTTGGCTGATTGTGACCTACACCCATTTTCACACCTTGGCTCATGTGATTAGGTAAACAGACCATCAGGGGGTCCATGTCTCTCTCCACCATTTGACCTTAGAACTGAAGAAGCTTCTGGGATGAGAGGTGAAACTATGTATTAGGTGCTTTTTTTCCTGAACACCAGCAGGAGACTGACTGAGAGAAATGCCTTTAGTCATCCACTTTGAGCATTCTGAACATTGAACATGGAATGTTCAAATCCATACTTTATTATTTTTTATAAATAAGTTAGAAACGATCTTCGTTTTATTTTTTCATTTTGCTTTTCTTACTACATTAGTATAACCACTGAATCGCTGATTCCACACGCTGACGCACGTGTGCAGGTGAAGAAGCCGAAACTTTCCTATTGCTACTTTTAAATGCAAAAGTTTTCCACATAATAATATAATACAGCGTTTCGTTATCTTTTGCTTTTTTATTTTCTATTTTCATTTAAATTTGGAAAACAATTTCAGGTCAGAAGGATAAAATTTGATACTCTGAAATCACACATCGACGATCCTCTGTTGACCGGAAGATAATCGTTTTATTTACAAACGATCTTCGGCAGTGACGTCGCGGCAGGCTGGAGCGGGCGGAGCGGACTGGCGCCGGGAGATTCGAGCTCTGAAGGCGGGTCTGCCTGACTGCATTAACCGCTGTGAGAAGAAGTAGTAACTCGTCAACACAGCAGCTGGACCCTCTAGATTTGCTTCTTCGACTTGCTTCTGCCATGTTGCTAACTACTGTGGAAGTTGAGACCGGGATCGGCAGCTGTTAAACCCTCACAGGTAGGTAGGGTTCGCTCCTAACCGCGCCGCGACGACTACCCGAGCACAGCACAGCCAAGCTGGCTAACAGCGCTAATAACGAGCCTACTAACGTATACTCTTCTTTTTTGTGTACGTACAATAGTTACCATTACCTTTGGTAATACGCCAATATGTTTAAGCACTAAGCATAAGAGTAAATTTACATTAAAGCGTTTTTACTGAATCGCTCCACTCCAATGCTAGCTAACTTTAGCTCCGTGGTTATCTGGAGGTAAAACGGAAATCACAGAAAACAACAGGTGTTCTCTCCAGATTGTAAAACGTTGCTCTTGTGCCGATAAGTAACAGTCAAGGTGAAGCTGAGTGGAGTTTGAATAGCAGTGACTGTTGGCGGTTTTCTTGCTCCGAGGCCTCTATGACCTCGGGCTTTAGTTCGGGGCTCAACCGAAGAAGGCGCCTGCGTCTCCCGGGGAGCGCAGCGAAGAGTATCCGCTGGAACGACATGGTAGAGACTTTTCAGGAATGGTTTTTCAGCTGTTTGTTGATAATGACTGCTTTAACTGTAGGTTATCCACATTTTAGCTTAGTGATGCTTTTAAAATCAGACCTAACGCGTTGTTCCAATCCTCCTCATGTCCACAACCGACTTTAAGTCTTTGCCAGGTTAAGATGCAGATAGATCTTTTTGCGTCACCCAAGTTTCCCACCACAGTCTTGTAGTCTTCCTCATCACTCTTTCTGTTACATCCCACTGCTGCAGAATAATCAGACAATTTCTGAAGGTGGCAGGTCTCTGTGCAGTAGCTGAAGTCTGTGGTGGAGAGGCGCTGGTCCCTGTAGGGACCAGGGTTGCTGACCACACTGTCTCTCACACACTGTGTGTGTCCACCTCCCTCATCTAAGCTTATCGCCTAGTAGAGTTGGACAGATGGTGTTAAAGTCACTGGAGAAGTTTAAAAAAATATTATTTAAAAAAAAAACAACTTTTTTTTTTGAACTGTGCTTGTTAGCTTGTCCAGGTGGGTGTAGAGATAGTTGAGCAGGTAGAGACTGGCAGAAGGGGGTCATAAACGGGCTGATCATGGACCTGAGCTGATTTGTACTGATAGTGCCACAGGTCTGTCTTGGGCAAAGCCACAAGGTATGTGACCTCTGTGACCTCTTCCACTGCATGGGGACCTTTTCCATATTCGGGCTTGTCCTAAAGATGCAATGGAACCACATAACTGGGTAGCGCAAGCTCTGAGGCCTACTGGCCCCATCTGACTCTGCATCTGGTCAGCAGTGTGGTGACAGACGGGGGGAGGAGTTGTAAAATTCGGAAAACACAGTGAGCCTGTGAGGAGGGGCAAAAATGGGGGAGGGTTGAAGGTGTATGGGAGGAAGGCTCACTGTGGGGAAGGAGGGAGCTGCAGCCACAGGTTTTAAGCTGTTAAAGAGCAGAATTGGTTCGGCTCACTCCACTACTCCTGGGTAGCCTCTCCACTCCAGACTTCACTCATGATGTGCTGCTTCCACTCCATATTCTTTCTGTAGTTTCCGTTGGCATGCATTTGTTTTCACTTCCCTTTGACTTGTTCATACGTTCTCCCTGCTGAAGGCTATATTCTTTGTTTTAAGCAGGACATTTGTTCCCCCCCCCCCCCCCCCCCTTCCTTGTTTGGATAAAACTTGACAGTCTCTGTAGTTGAGATCTCCTCATTCCAAGTTATCGCAGGCAGCCTCTGTGGGTTTTTTGTTTTTTGTTTGTTTGTTTTTTTTATTAATTCTTTCCTTCCTTTTTTGTGCCTCTTTAAGGTGGCCCCCAGAGACAAAGCACATACAAACTCCAAAAAGCACGTGCAAACTCCAAAACACAACGGAAGTGCTCCAGAACGCTAGGGACAGTGTTGAGCTCGATTTGTAAAATAAAGTGCAAGTTTGTTGCAAACGCTTGGAGTTGGATACCGGCAGAAAACACCTGCAAGAATAGAACAACCACGCTTTATAAGAAAGGTAATGTGCAAACTGTTGTTTGTTTGATATGTTTTTAATTACTATGAACACTTGGTTTATGGTGGAGTCAAATCTGACGTTAGCTAACAGTCAGTGTGCTTTGCTCAGAGAGAAGCTCAACACTGCCCCTAGCGTCCTGGAGCACTTCCGTTGTGTTTTGGAGTTTGTACGTGCTTTGTCTCTAGGGGCCACCGTACCTCTTGACTAGCGGGACGTACCTGAGGGTGAGGAGAACCGAGCTGTGATCTGTTTCCAATGGACAACCTGGTCAGGTGCACGAGAGGCACTAGAGATTTGCTTGTTTACTGTCCAGTGTGCAGGGATGAGTCAGATTAAACATGTGAAAGGTTTTGTTGTGGAATTTGGCTTTTTAGGGTTTTATAAAGAATAAAGTTTGCAGGGATCACCCAGTGGAAACTTCTATAGCGGAAGGGAAATAAGGATTATTGTTTAAAGCCGGTGGGTTTAATGAGCCACACAGCGCAAACTAGGGCTGATATATATTAGGGGTGCAACGATACTCGTATCGATATTGAACCGTTCGATACAGTGCTTTCGGTTCGGTACGCATATGTATTGAACAATACAAAAGTTTTTATTTATTTTATCAACTTTTCTTGTGATGATGCCGTCTCTGTTGAGAGCTCAGTGGATCTGCGTTTGACTACTCCGCCTAGGCTGCACTGTCGAGTGCAGATCCACTGAGCGCAGCGCAAGCTAGCAAGACAGAAGCTAAGCTCGTTGCAACATGGCAACTGCCTCAACGCTACCCGAAATTGAACCTCCCCCACCCTCATTCAGATCTGGCCTTTGGAACTATGACCCTGAAGGTAAGCGCGTCATGGACTAAAGTAAAACAGTATGTCGGATGTGCCATGCAATGCTCAATTGGTGGGAACTAGTGCATTAGCGCAGTTTGCTTGTTAACGTGTTGACGCCGTCCAGCCCCATGCACGGGGCGATCTGCGGTAACTCGTTAACGGAGTTTTGCGGCGTTATGGCGTTAATGTCATTTTAACGAGATTAACGTTGACAGCACTAGTGGAACACAACGAATATGACTGCACATTTACTCCGACAGCATCCTAGTGCAAAGACAAGCAGACAAAAACAACAAGCACACATGCTACAAACTTTACCCGAGTCATTTAGACAGCTGTTAGCACAGGATTCTCCTTATGGGGACCTGATATGTTTAATATGCTGCTGAGAGTATACCCCAGAAGAAGCGGATAGTATAGCTTTTATTTTGGAAAGAGCCATTTGTCTGTAATAAACTCTCTTTTCCAAAGATGAGATAAATCTATCTCGATCAGATTTATTTATTTTTAATTATTTTGTTGTTTCAGCAACATTAAATTTAAAAACTGTACTTTTGAGTTAAAATATATATTTATAATTTTAATAAATGAGAAATTAAAAAGGCATGAACATCGAAAAACTGAAAGTTTGTGGAAGGCGTAGTTTTTGGCTTTCCTCATATTCCAAAACGTGCTTAGTTTGGAGGTGATAAAACAAATTACTTGTATTCCCTTTCTTCGCTATTACTGTCGCCCGGCATAATTTGCAAATGATATTTTTCTGCTCAACCTCTGACTGCTTAAACCCAAACCAGGTCCATGTGACCAACGTTGCACCGGTCTTCTTTATGCGCACCACCTCCTCCACCCCACCTGTAAGCTCCATGATAGCTTGCAGCCACTGCGATGCTTTCAACCAAAACAGGCGCATCAACATGAGCTATCGCGGTACAGCGATACAGTAAAAATCTCTACCATTGGTCAAATTCATATAGTTTCTACTGTATACCGTTTACCCTACACTTAGCCGTTTGGACGAGTTTACACATCAGCCACGATTAGTCTGCATGTAGTTGCTGAACAGAAAATAATGTAGTTTCCTGTCTTGTTTTTTTGGCTTTTTGATACACATAATGCTACCCTGCAGATGGAGGCCATGGAGGTAGACTCTCCTGTGGAGCTGCAGGGGATTGGGCAGCCAGAGGGTGGCGTTGCAGCTCCTGCAGGCGATGCTGAGAATGCCAACGCTGCTCTCGTCATGTCCGACTCTGGCAGCAGCACTGAAGTAGATGATGATGATGATGATGATGGCAGCGCCGAGGGACAGGCGGCAGCTTATACTCCTCCAAGACTTCCTGCCACTTGGGCGTTTAGTCAGAGGGCGGTGGGCGGGGCTACATCTACGCCGCCAATACGAAGGAGAGTCAGGTAAGCTGGACAGCACAGAAGAAACATCACATGTGCTTTGTGTGCTTCATCAAGGTGATAAACCTGTGTTTGTGGTGCAGGCAGGGCCTCAGGGTGCACTATCCGAGCCAGACTGCAGCGCCTTCTAGAGGCTTTCCAGACTTCCTGCTGCGAGCGCCGGCTGCCAGCACAGCAGAGCCAGAGTCGGGCAGCGCCACTGAGATAAGTGAGTCTGAGGATGAGGCAGAGGGTGAAGAAGAGAGCACGGCTGCTGCTGCAGAGCCCATCGACCCTGTGCCACCTGCTGGGTCTGACCTCAGCGCCACTGTCCAACCTGCTCAACCACAGGAAGCCGCTACGACCAGTGAGTCTCAGCTGAATCCATTTCAAGAAATCACCCTGATTAAAGCTTTATCATAAAGCTGCAGCTGGGCTTATGATACATGAAGGTAACCAATGAGCGTCCACGATGATTTTTATCTCCGTTCAGACTCCAGTGGCACGGCAGAAGCCGAGAGGGCAGAAGCTCAAGTCCAGGGTGTTCAGGTAGCTTTCAGACATTTTTCTTTTGTGCTTTCTTGTGCTTTTTACACATGTAAAACTATTTTTTTTAATATATTTTAAAATTGTTTTTAGGATAACTTTATTAAAAAATTCTTTGGTTGTAAAAAAGAAAAATCTCAGCATCAGTATGCAGTTACTGCTGAAGAAAAGTCGCTTTCCTTATGTTTGCTGTGATGTTTGGTGTCTTCTTAAAGTGTGCTTGGCTTTACCACACACAGAGTGAGTTGGTCCTCAGTTGGTGGAGGGGCCTGGTCACCGACCATGGGGTACCAGCCCTCGCTTCATCCTCTCTTAATTGGGTTCACAAGCTCTGTGAACTTGTAGTTATCATCTGCAGTGACCTATAACCACCATGACACGGATGGATTACACTAAATTGTGTCTTTTAGCTGTTTTCCAAAGTGGTCTCACTGTCTTCATTCTAGCACCCACAAAAACCAGGGTTTCTTTATTGCATCAAAAACAAAACAAGAAAAATATGTTTACCATCATCATTTTGTAACAAGTGTAGTCTTGTACAGTATTCCTGGACTGGAAATTGTCCTTGGAGAAGACCAGCTCCGTACAACACCAAGTCACTGATGCGTTCTTTGATAAGTGTGCAGTTGGTGTTAAATTTCATTCCACAACAGTAAAGTCTTACAAATCCAACTTCTGCTTAAATATTAATAATTAATTAATTAAAGGAAGACATAATGTCAAGAATTTATGTCAAAACTATTTATGCATTATGTGGAAAATATATCAACTCAAGCCTCACGTGGGTGCTGATGCGTTTCTGTAATGCCACTTTCCACAACAAGGTGGTGCAACAAGTCAGTGTAACCTTACTTTGAGCCTTTGAAACGCATCGACAGGCTAAAAAGAACTCGCATTCACTGATAAAACGCTGTCCCCAGTTTGTTTGTTTGTTTTTTGTTTTTTTTTTAGGATATTTACAAAAACGATCATTAACTGTTGATCCTCCCTGCTTCCAGGTGTCCTCAGCAGTTCTGTCTCCCAGTGATGAGAATGAAGGTGACACCTGCACCATCTGCTTCGAAGCGTGGACGACGGCCGGCGAGCACAGACTCGCCGCTCTGCGGTGTGGTCACCTCTTCGGTTACACCTGTATCCAGCGCTGGCTGAAAGCTCAGAGCCCTTCTGCTAAATGTCCGCAGGTGAGAAGGAAGAGAAATCCCATCGACCACCGGTGGAAGATTGAAGGTTAAAATATATTTGATGGTTTTTTTGGGGGTTTTTTTGTGATTTTTAGTGCAACAAGAAAGCAAAGCGTTCCGACATCGTGCTCCTGTATGCTCCAAAACTGAGAGCGCTTGACAACACGGAGCAAGAGAGCTTAAAGAAGTGAGTGATCGCCTTCTCTGCTCTCTGCACCATATCCGTTTAGCTGTGCTAACGAGGAACGCTGCTCTCCTCCAGCGGGACGAATCCTGAGTGAACTCTGTTTATAAACTGTTAAATATTTGCTTAAGAAATGAAAGATAAACCATTAAAGAATCATCACTTGAAATTGACAACAGCTGTCTCACTCCATACCTGCAGGTGCAAGTAAATTCTATATGTATTAATATTTAAAAGGATAATGTCTTACATTGGACACTGATAGATCAAATGAAAGAATCTGTAATCTGCAAACAGGGACTCTAAAAGATCTCTAGGTAGAGTGGTCGCCCCATGATCGGAAGGTCGGGGGTTCAAATCCACTGAGCTACTCTGAGGTACCCCTGAGCACGGTACCGTCCCTACACACTGCTCCCCGGGCGCCTGCTTAGTGGCTGCCCACTGCTTCACTGAGTGACTGGGTCAAATGCAGAGAAAGTAATTTCCCCACGGGATCAATAAAGTATACACTATTATTATTATTATCTTATTGGGTCATTCCTCCACCCGACCCCCACAAAACTGGGATGCTGAACACAATGTCACGTCTGTCACTGTTATGGTTTCACTTCGGCTGTAAGACCACCTCTCGATTAAGTCACAGATTGTTCATTGAGAGATGTTGCAACAGTTTGAAAAACATGAGAATTTGTGGAAAACACTCGGATTTTGACTTCTTCTCTTCCTGTATCAGCGCTGTAGTGGCCACACCTGTTGTTCAGGAGAACACTGCAGTGCCTACCTGCAGGTTAGCAGCTAGCATAAACAAGCGACTGTAAGATGATGTTGCGGTGGCATGCAAAGCGAACAGTGCAGAGGGTGTACTGGATTCTTAATGGCATCAGCAGAAAAGTTGCTTTGCCATCATGTTAAAAAAAATCTAATTACAGTGACGGATCACAGAACCTGCAGCCAGCTCACAGTTGCCTGTTTGACAAGCCTGAAAATGAAACTTAGGTCACGATGACAAAGCAAAAGAATGAATCTTTCAGTTTTTTCTTGCACACTTTTTCCCAGTCTGCATTCACAGGCCTGCTGTCAAAATGGCAAAAATTATGAATTATTGTCTAAAGCCAGCTTCAGCTGTCCTTGTTTGTGCTGTTCTTGTTAGATTTCAGTAGATCAGGATCAGTAACAATATAGTGACATGTTAGGTGGATTTAGTCTGTGGGTTGTTAGTCCCATGACTGATTCCCAACAACGTGTTTGTAGGTCTCTGGAGCAGGAGCAGTCGCTGAGGAGGAAGGCTGAACTGGAGTCGGCTCAGTACAAAATCAAACTGCAGGTCGTCACCAACAAATACGGACAAGCACAGCAGGAGCTGCAGGTATTTCATGTGTTTTTGTTTAAACACAATCAAAGTGCGTAAGTCTCCCTCTGCTTTAGTTTAGTAAAGAATGTGATGCTAATAATCTGCCTTCTCTCCCTCGTACAGGAGCTGAGAGCCCTCATAACCGAGACGAGCAGGAACCTCTTTTCTTCCACGTCCTCGTCCTCCTCCCATGTCCTGAGCCTGTCTCAGAGGGCGGACGGCTCCAGGTCAGCTCAGTACAGCTTCTCCAAAGCGGTGCTGGTGTCTCAGGCCGGAGGCTGCAGGGTTTTATCGTACTGTGAACCTTTGAGCTGCCTGCTGGCCTCTCAGCCGTCGCCTCACACCACGCTGGTGCCCGGTGAGACATCCTTCTTTCCACTTGACAAGTGTGATTCTTCATCGCTCACACCAGACACGAAGAACAGTTTCACCCTGCATTAGTTGTGTAAATGTAGTCGCGTTAGACATGCACACATAATGAGAGAAGTTTCACTAATAGATCACCCGAGTTAGAGAGTGTGTGTGTGTGTGTGTGTGTTTTGAATCACTCAACTTCCCCTTTTTCCTCTTTTCCTCCATTCAGGGTGCGGGGTAAAGAAGGTCAGTGTGGTGAACATGAGGGCGAGTCAGTACGTTCCCATCCACAGCAAACAGATCCGAGGTCTGTCCTTCAACAGGCAGAATGACAGCCTGCTGCTGTCTGCTGCATTGGACAACACTATCAAACTGACCAGGTACGAGCACGTCAGCATCTCCAGCCTCACAGAGGGTTGAGTCGTGCGCGCCTGTGAGTTAATGTGTTGTTGTTTTGTTCCAGCCTGCTGACCAACACAGTGGTTCAGACCTATAATGCGGGTAAACCAGTGTGGAGCTGCTGCTGGTGTTTGGACAACAGTAACTACATTTACGCCGGCCTGAGCAACGGCTCTGTGCTCATCTACGACACGAGAGACACCAGCACGCACGTGCAGGAGCTCGTGCCGCTGCGCTCCAGGTACGCAAAAAACATACGAAGGCAGAGCGAGTAAGACCAAAAGTTTTTATTAAACCACAGTTTCACAAATTCACTCAACTTAAAAACTTTGAATTGTGGGTGTGTGATGTTTCCAGATGTCCGGTGGCATCTCTGTGTTACGTCCCGAGGGCAGCGTCCAGCTCGTTCCCATGTGGGGGGCTCCTTGCTGGCTCTCTAGAGGGCGGGTGTTTCTGGGAGCAGGTGAACGAGGCCACCTACAGGCCCCACGTCCTGCCCCTGGAGACCTCTGGCTGCACCGACATCCAGGTGGAGACGGACAGTCGACACTGTCTCGTCACTTATAGGCCCGGTAAGACCCTGACCCCTCAGTTCCTGATAGAACACCACGTATGTAGGTAAAAGATGGAGGCGGTGTTACGTGATCTAAACTTTTCACCCTCTCATGGCACCTTTTGAGTAACCATCGTCTGTCCTGCAGGACGCTCCAATCCGTCTCTGCGCTGTGTCCTCATGGCGCTGACTCGAACCCCTCAGCAGGAGTCGAGTGAGCTGCCCAGCTGTTCCTGCGAGCCGGTGCAGACGTTCAATGCCGGCTCGTCCTGCAAACTGCTCACCAAGAACGCCGTCTTCAGGAGTCCGGACGGAGGCGGGACGCTGGTCTGCGCCGGGGACGAGGCCTCCAACTCCACTATGGTCAGTCCTTTTACATTTGTCTGTTATTTGAAAGAGCAAATTATTATTTTATATTTTGATAAATGATCAGCTTTTATTTTAATGAATTTAGTATTTTTTTTATTCATATTTGTTTTATATAAAATATTTGTGGTTTGCTTCGTTAAATTATTTTTGCATTCTAAATTAATTGAAATGTATAAATCTAAATACCATATCATTTTTGTTGGTTTTTTTTGTGTAATTTCAATTATTTTAAATAAAATTTAATAATTTAATAATTACATGTATCAAAATAAATAAATGTATTAATTAAATGTATTAATTAAATGTATTAAATTAAAGAAATATATTAAATGATTTTATTTATTTAATGTAATAATTATTCAATTCCCAATTACATTTTGTAATATTTAGTAACATCAAGTGTCCGAGAGTTTATGTTCTTTAACCCTTTAAAGCCGGTCGGAGCGGGCACGCTCCGTTTTGCGTAACTATTTTTAAATCCCGGTAGCACTGCAACCACGTAAGCTAGCGCAATAATTTTTTTTTGCATATGAAACCGGAGGAGTTGTACTTACATCTTATGCCATCAGCTTGTCCTAGGTCACGGTTTCCTTCCACATAAAGCTTTGCAAAAACTCCATAAAAAGCACTTGCAGCAACAAAAACATAATATTCCAGATGCTTTGCTGATCGGATCAGCTGTTAATAAGAACGTATTCCTACGTTGGAATAGACGTCAGCGTGAACTATTGCATGTCCACCATGACCTGCCTGAAACTGGTATTTCAAAAATAAAACTATGAAGACACTTAAAATAAATTTCCTGTGGTGGGAAACTATTTTGTGCAACTTTTTTGTATTTACAGTTTTGAGGGTTAAGCCTCTTAAATTTCTCTAACTAGAAATATATGTTAAAAAAACAAAAACGATTTTCAATTTTTTGTAGTTTATTGCAATTTATGTAATACACTTAATGCATACATATTATTAAAATCTGGGCTATAATGGTTGTATTGATGTATAGCAACTTGAAATGCTCCCAAAAATGGCTCCACAGCATGTAAAAATATAATATAAGCTCGGGCGGACTTGGTTCTATGGTAGGTCTTAAAGGGTTAAATATTCCTTAAAAATTAAGGAAAATCAGTGATTCTCTTTTAACCCAGATTTTTTTTGATTGAATAATTTTTAAATTTAATTTTATGAAATATTACCCCAAATTCTTTTTAATTGTGCTCGTATTTTGAGCACAGTTATTTTAATTGCTTGGTAAAGGTGTGCAAACTGTGGGTGTTCACAACAACCTGCTAAGAACTAAAGAAATCACAAAGGAGGTTTTTGGTGCAACGCCTTCTTTAGATCCCATTTCACCTCCACAGGCTGGAGGTTGCCACAGCGTCTCTGACTGACACTGAGGCCTTAGCTAATCACTCACTTAACACCTTACTTATGTGCTTGCATATTTAGTTACTGACCTACTTACACAATTAATTATTTACTTAATGACTCAGTCACACTTACTGAGACTTGCTTATTTGATAGTTTAGATAATTTTTTTTCTTGAATGTTTCTTTTTAAACTTGTATATGATCATTTCTGATGAGTCAGTTTCCAGTTTTGACTTTGCCAAAGGTGTTCTGATGTTGTCTTTAGATTTTAAAATTGTATTAATATTCTTATTTTTTTTCTTGAATATTAAGCTTGAAGCTTAAATGTTTCCTTCTGTCTGATTTGTCATCTCGTTCTCCCTTTCCTCCTCAGGTGTGGGACGCCAGCAGCGGCGGTCTGCGCCAGAAGCTTCCGGCCGACCTCCCAGTGCTGGACATCAGCCCGTTTTCTGTGAACGGCGAGCACTTTTTGGCATCGCTTACGGAGAAAATGCTGAAGCTCTACAAGTGGGAGTGAAGTGGGAGGAGTGGGTGAACGCGACAAGAGCAGAAAACCAAGAGACAAACCTCAGTCCCACGAGGAAAGGACGCCATCTGTGAGGAACTGTGGGAAATGTAATGCTGCTAAACTTTTACCTGTGCGTTTACACCGCTGAACAGGTTACCGCGAGTGATCGGACTGAGGAAGCGTTTCACACTCATCGCTTCTTCTTTTTGGAGTGATTCAAATTACGCAGGCAGATCATTTCTGCTCACCGTATGAGTGTGATTTCAGGAGCCAAAGATCAGATTAATAATGTCTGTGTGTGAAAGAAAACATGAATGTAGCCCAAACTCGTCTATCTTTGTCATGAAAGTGAGTTCGGTTAGTTCAAGCAGGACTTTCCAACACCTGATGCTAAATTTATCAGATTTTCAGAGTTTCCCCAAAAATTCAACATAAGCCCCCCTTTTCTTTTCTTTTTTTGTCCGCCTTTTAAAAATTTCAGGTTTTCATTTCTGTCAAACTCTGTCCATCTCTGTGGCTCGTTATCGGAGTCAGATTTTATTTAGCCCTCTGACACGGATCACAAAGTGCCAAAGTAATCTGCTGTCGTTTAAAAGTTTACTTTCTTTGTCTTTTTAAAGGAAGTTGTATATATGTATATTTGCCACCAGTTGTTTGTGTACGCCTTCAAAAGTTAATAATAAAAATGTGTTATTTTTAAATGAAGTCAAAATGTTGGATTTAAACTGCTGTGTAATTATTTATATTTTTTAACGTGTGTTCATATGTAGTATTTTTATTTTTTTCCCCCAAATAATCTCAAGGGATTATCAACTGTAGGAAAAATTTCTTCTCCATTGGATTATCAGAGAACAGATCAGCTAAAATTATGATCTAGACTGATTTATGCTGAGGATCAAAGATGGATGCTGAACAGAAACTAGATTTAGTTTCAGATTGTGAGACTGTAAAATTGACCGGGAACAACCCTGTGAATAGATGTTGGTAGTTTCTACTGTTTCCCTGCTCTTTGACATTTGGTCTCTCAGCGTGACTATGGCGCTTACGATGGAGACTGACCACCAGATCAGTTGTTAGAGCCTCCTACATGAGATTAATGTGCTGACTAGAACTCTGTGGCCTGTCACTGTGGGATGGTTCAGTCTAGAAACTTTCAGTTTTTCTGCCAGCTGAGCAAATCAGCTAGATGCTGCCTTCATGGACTGCTCGTACATCTTAACTTCTTAAAAGCTTTTTGTTGGAAATTAAAAAAAAAAAAACTGACAAACGCTCCTCTTTTAAGGGATTTTTCTTTCTGTTTTTTTATTGTTTAAAAAAAAATTGGCCACTTCAAAACTGTGACAATATACATAATTTGTCAGTTTTGAACCAAAAGTCTTGCAAACTGTAAAAAACTGACTACATATAACCAGTGTTGGGACTAACCATTATTAAGTAATGTGTTACAGTAACTACGTTATTATTGTGGTAACGAGCACGGTAACTAGTTATTATGCCAAAATTAGGAACGCGTTAGTTGTTACTGGGATTACCGCGATAGTCACCACACGACTATCGTGGAGCTTCCACAGATTAGCAAGTGGTGGAGGAGGGAAAGGGGAGGCAAGAGGAGAGTCGCCGGTCCAAGTGTGAACTGAACTTCAGGTAAGAAGTTCTGAGCTGCAGTCTCTCTGGGTCAGATATGAACCAAGTTTAGGTGGAGTTTACTTTCATTATGCTGACTTTTTCCGTACTGCGTGCTAGCTAGCATGACGGAGTTTCTATACAGCTGGGTGGTGCTATGATGTTACTGATGTTGAACTTTATTTTGTTCATAAGTTATTAGAGTTGCCAACCGTCCCGTCTGTTTTTCTTATTGAGGTGAAAAGGAACAGTTTGTCCCGTAATTCAGCTACAATGAAAAAGACACAAAGCTGGAGTTATTCTGTGTCTTTGCTGCACAGCTGCCTCTTCTTCTCTCATTCTCCCCCTCCCTCTCCTGTTTCTACTTCAATCATGAAACTGATCAATGATCAGCTGATCGGCTCTCCTGTTTGTTTATCGCCCACTTTGCCCCAGAAAGAAGAAACCAGCGGATGTCGCGCTAAACAACAGCAGCATGTTTAAGCTTGATCAGCTGTTGTTAGAATTTATTTAATATTAATTTCTAGTATCAGCTGATGTTTGCTGGAGCCACAGCTGTAAACCTGCTGGTCATGATATGGTTTGGATATGTGGTGAGAGGGAAACATGAAGATGAAACCAGGAGATGTCCTTACTGGATCATCAGAGCTGAACAGGTGATGGAGAAACAGGTTTACCTTTTAGGTGACATGAATGAGTTGAAGGGAAGTTATGAACTGTTTCTGAGAGACAAATAACACCAGGATCCTTTTTTAGGTAGCTGACAGCTGGTAACTGTGCAGGGGCGGATCTAGCAAAGTGTTGCCAGGGGGGCAGGTAGGGCATTAACAGGGAGAGGGGGGCACAAAGAAATACTTTTCTTTCTTATTCTCATTTAAAATGTTTCGCTTTTAACAAATAATTATCTGAATCTTACAACAAACGATTGATAGATTGATGCATATATACCATCAGAACAGTGAACATCACTGTCACAACAGTGTTTGTTTTCATTCAAAGGCTTTATGATTTTTACTATAATGGCGGCCGGTCTGTAGTCAAAACGCCGGAGCTGATTTTCTGTCCCAGTCCAGCCCTGTATGCAGCTCATCTGCAGTCTGGTGTTACCTACATCTTCCTATTCAGAAGGCAGAATTTCCGAGTTCTGAGTACAATCGAAAGCACCACGACTGCATTTTTTGTGTTGGATGTAAAAGGCGCACATGACTCTGTGACGTAGGCTAGAATCATGGCGGAGGTCAACAGTGGTCCAGGCGTGGGGTTTCTCTCGTGGAAATATGCACATTATTTTTTTTTTCTATTGGTAGGTGGCACAGTGCACTGTGGCAAGTAAGCAAGCTAGAAGACTGGCAAAGTTATGGAAGCAACACATTAACAAGAGAATTCTGAGTAAAACCAAAGTTACTTTCCCTAGTAACTAGTTACTTTGAAAGTAACAAGTAACTTGAAAGTAACTGAGTTACTTTTGATAGAAGTAACTAGTAATGTAACTAAGTTACTAATTTAAAGTAACTTACCCAACACTGCATATAACAGTTCCTTTGTTTTGAAGAAAGTACACTGAACTACACCTACATTCTGCTTCAGACATTTATCAACCACAAGACGAGACCACATCATTCTGCTTTCAGTCATCCTAAACCCACGCTCATTTATCTGTGACTTATTGATTTATATTGCACAGACAGTAAGAACGGCATGCATGCAACATCATTTCAATGCACGTTTGACTACTGTTTGTCCTTGTGTTATTCCTAAAATCTTAACTTTCTTATTAAAAAATATCCAGTCTGAACTCAGAGCTTGATTGATCCTGGGTGCCACATCACTTAAGTTTAAGTGGTTTCTTGTGTGCAGTACCACAGCTTTGGACACAGCTTATAATTTTTACATGTTTTCATCTGTTCTTAAAGGTGCATGTAATAAGAAAACAACCTCTGCCACTAGCATTTTAGTTGAAATTCCTACTCTAATTATTTAATTATTCTTTAATTATTTTTGAATTACTGGCTTAAGGTTATCATTTCTAATTAGTTAATGTTTTTATGTGTTTACCTTAAAGGAAACCGCAGAGTCGCTGTGTCGCGCTATCCTTAGCACAGGGATAGGGTAAAATGGAGGCAGATGATCGTATATGGTGACCCTTAAACGGAGCAGCCAAAAGAAGAGTTCTGTTAATAAAGAGATCCACCATACCACTCCTGAGGGCTGAAAATGCCCAGCTGATGATATTTAATGATATTTGAGAAACACTGAGGTTTTGTTTCCGTTTCAATGCACACTTCGAAAAGTCTGCATGAAAATACCAATTACAATTATTTATTTCCATAACATCCAATATAACACTTTCATTTTAAGACATGAATCAGTTGAAAGTGCTCCAAACTTACCATTACATGTGTGTTTCACGTTCACACATCAGAGTGACTGAGAACGTCGTGCTGTGTTCTTTCCTGAAATAAAAAGCATCCCCTGAAAACAGCCTGGCTCCATCTCCGTTCTCAGGCTGATATGAATTTGAAATCAAATAAGTTATTGTGAGCTTAACAAATGCAGCAGTCTTGTGACTGAAATGTCTTTAATCATAACATACTTCCAGGCAGAGGAAACATGACCAAATGTGCAGCTTTAATCCGGACTGGGAGGTGTAAACAGATCTCACCAATTAAACTGGAACAGTAGTAACTGAACTGCTCTGAACCACACTGTATGATGTTTAGACATCAAGTTTACACGCAGTGTTCACAGGTTTTAATTTAACTAATTAACTTTATAAAAGATTAAACTTTACACTAAACTAATATCATAAAGAATGCCAGGAAGAGACATTTCCATGGCTGGATGACTCACAGCATGAACACACGAGGACTTATTAAATATTTATGAACTATTCACTAGAAGAAAACAATCTGTCTGGAACTTTATCCTCAGTGCCCATATTTCCGACAGCTCCTGAAAGCAGCAGCAGGCTGACTGGCTCTGTGAAGATGGCGGACTGCATACGTGTTCCTCTGCTCCTGCTCTTGATGTGCATCTTTTTGTTTGTACATCCGATTCAAGCTCAAAACAAAGCTATTGCCAAACTTATTGCCGGTGTCGATAAAATGCAGAACCCAGTTGGAGGTCCGGGGCCCGCGGCGGCGAACCCTGGAGTCGATGAGAGGAACCAAGGCGCTGGGGCCTCGCTGTCTCGGAGGCGCTCTACCGGCTGGAAGTTGGCTGAGGAGGCGGTGTGCAGAGACGACCTGACCCGGCTTTGCCCCAAACACTCCTGGAACAATAACCTGGCGGTGTTGGAGTGTCTCCAGGACAGGAAAGAGGTATATTCGCGGGAATGGTAGCTTTAATCCCGGAGAAAGAGGCAGGGTGTGCCTGCAGAACGAGCTAAAGCTAGCTGCTAGCAACCAGACAACGTCACGCCAAACGCCAGGCAAAATTACAGCAATTTATGATTTTTTGTATCATTTTTAATGTAACACCCAGTGCATGAGAGGACTCCAAACATTTTCATAGTCGTTGAAGTTTAGTTTTCAATTCGGCGTGCTACAGTGCCAGGAATGCAAGGAACTGTGTCTCAACTGAATGCTTCAAATTGGAAAAGTGAGACGTGGATAAGAAAAAAAGAAACTGGTTACCATTTAAATAAAAGTTGGACTATTAACAGGCCGAATTTATCTGAATATATTACCGACTCAGATTAACTATAAACTTGGATCAGAGTACCTATAGGGATTTAATATTGGGCTAAAACTGGTGGATTGTTGGTGCTCTACGGAGTAGTTAAAACACCACGTATGTTTAGGATTAGCTAGCGGTTAAATGTCAAATTATCAAAGAAAAATGCTCCTTTGCTGGTATAACAGTCCGCTGAAACCCAGCGGCACTCTGGCGTGGACAGACGGGTAACCGAGTAACTTTTTAAACCGAGTGACTTTACATTAAAGCTGTTAACTGTTCGGCAGCAGTTGTCGCTAGCTCTGGTAGCCTTGGCGAGATGCTAACCCAGATAACGTTACCAAACCTGCTGCTGGGTGATTTTAAGCTTTTTGACTTTTAATTTCAGACCCCGGTGGTCATTGATAGGGGTGTTGTCCACCTAGTGTGCGGTTGTTATGTGTTAAAGATTGATGTGAGACAGACTGAAGTGTTAGGACTTATTTTGTCTGATGGTTTCCCCCCTGGGGAAGGCTGTTGGTGGCCTCTCTGTGCAGCCCCGTTATTCTCTGTGGTTTTGGGGGTTGTGAGTGTTGATTTGGCGCTGTTAAAGGTACCTTTTGTAATTACCCCCTGGAAATGTGATTTCAGCTTTGACCACAAGAGGCAGCGTTTTATGTTGGGATGTTCTTAGATGTGCACCAATCTAAGAATAAACGTTTTTTGTTTTTTTGTTGTTGTTTTTTTTTTTTTACAGTAAAAGTCATTTAAATCTAACCTTCGTACTCTTGCAGTAGCAGAGGAAGCTTCTGCTGAAAAGGAACCCAAAAATGCTTTACAGTACAGTGAGATATTAAATTGTGATGTTATCTTTAGTTCTAATAGAAATAAAAGTATATGTATTTTTATATATGTGTATCAATATGAAGATAACAAAACGGTTAATAAAACTCTGTAAGAAAGGTTTTCTTTTAGATTATCACAGTGGCTGGAATTATGTACATCTGATGACTTTAATGACTAGCCTGGTTAAACAGGGAAGGTACCTGGTTTGACTAGCTGCATTGATGTCTAATCAGAGCAACACATTGACATTATGGATAGACGGTAGGATGATAGTTTTAGTAAAATTAGGATAAATAATAAATCTCCTCATCTTTGGTCTTTGAGAAAATGTGGGCATCTTACCACAGCTGTTTATGTCCTGCAAATAAATCCCTCTTTCATTCTCAGGAAGCTGTATGCCTTTATAAAACAATATGCAGAAAAAAAGTAATGAGCTTTTAACTTTATAATACATTTTCACTTTCCAGGCAGTTGTTGGCTCTGATTGTACATAATTTAAAGCATTTTACAAAAGGGGCATAAGAACTATTCATTACAGTGGACATGCTGCAGATGGAAAGCACGAGGCCCTAATTTGCGAACCTATTCACCTATGAAATTAACTTAACTGGAGATCTACCAATACATTCTTTTCAAGTCCAGTTAAAAATATGGATATCTTGCCTTTGTCTACCTTGTCATACTGAGTACCAGACACCCTTCAGAGGAAACTCATTTCAGCTGCTTGTGTCCTCTGTCTCATCCTTTTAGTCTTTACCCACAGCTCGTGGCTGTAAAGAGTAGGAAGATAATCAGTAAATCCAGAGCTTTGCCTTCACAAAGATATTTGTTCCTCTGCATGGAGCCTGACTGTGTACACCACTGTAAAAAATGAAGCATCTGAGAATACACATTTATTTTTATTAGTAGAATGGTAAATAGCACAGCTCTCAGGTCTCTTTTCAGCTCAGTGTGAGAGCCTCTCACTGTCCTTGTTTCCTTTCCTTGTATCCTCATGCATCGATCAGTGCATGAGCACATTTTTATAGTCGTGCTGGAAAAGTACCAGCCTGAAAAAATGGAAAAGCTACATGAACATGTGGAAATATAGATGTAGAACACAACTCCAGGTCAAAGTACATGAGCACATTCAGCATCTAATACTGAAAAGCGTGTTTGTGTGTGTTTGTCTTTTGGATAATGCCAAGCAAAGACCACAGTCCAAGCATCGCTATTTCTTTATGTTACCACCCACATTTTGATTTCTGAAGGACATTAATGCAGAAACATTTACCTCACAAATATCACTTTTTTATCATTGCTGTCACAAATCCCTCCCCCAAATAATTAGATAATAAAAAAGTACAAAAATAACAACAACATAGAATTGATTTGAATCGACTGGTCTGTTGTCGTGATGCTCAGTCGATTCTTTTGAGCTGGGATCAGATTGATGTCAGATATAAATAAATGTTGGATCGGTTAAATATTCAGTCAGGGGGAGATTTCAGGCCGGAGGAGGTAAGAGGTGGAGAAGGCTGAACCGTGGATGAAGGAGAGTGGCCGTAGGTCTGATGCAATTGGAGCTGTGTGGTCAGTTTGAAAATGTAGGTGCTGTCCTGTTCAGTCTGTTCGTCCTTCTTTATTTTAATACAGCTGAAGCGACATCCTAATTAAACTTTCCCTAATACTCAACTTCTGTAATAATGAAGTTATTTACAGTTGGGTCTGTAATTTTGGGCACATTTGACACATTTTTCGTAAAGCAAGCAATCAAAATGTGATTATATTGTGATTATATATTATATTGAACGTTTTACAGTCTCTAATGAGTCTGAATCATTTATAAAACTCATAAAACCTCTAAAATTGCCTCTTAAATGTTCATTATTTTTAGAAATCTTACTGGTTATCATAAAAATTATATGCATGCACGTTAAAAATATCTTTAATAAATGAGATCTTTAGCTTTGCTGCCAGTGGTGCAGCAGATGGTTTAAACGTAATCAGGTTGATGTAGTTGAACTTGTGGTGGCTTGAGATTGATTTGGGAGACTGTTAGCACTGAGTCACGTCCATGGTCGCTTTTATTCATCTTCATCCAGATGTGTTCCAGAGAGAGTTGTTTTAAGGAATGTGTACTTCAGCTGCTTTGTTTAAGCTCATTCGACAGCTCCTTATGAGAGACCTGTTGGTGTGGCAGCTTCTGGCTGCTCGCTCTCTCAGTTAAGCTCATTAGCTGTTTGTCTTCAGCAGATCTGCAGCAGACAGAGGCCTCTCTCTGTACGCCACAACAGCAGCTTAGAGCAGCTAAGACGGGTCCTCTCGCTGTGCCCATTATCTGCTTACTCACAATCACAAGACTGCGCCCTCTCGGCTGGTAAAAGTCATCCTGAAATCCTTTGTTTGTAGCCTGCTTATGAAAAATGTAGGGCAGTGAGCTGCTTATAGGTAGATTTTTAAGTGGACAGGATTTGGGAGATGGTAAAAAATGAATTTATGAAGGCGTTTTAATATTGAGTGTCAGTACAGATGGCCTGCATTCACCCAGAAGGCTGCGGTATTGTTGTCTTCTGGTTACTCATGTTCATCTACTGTTAAGGCCATTTACATGTAAAAATGTTCCAGTTCTAGCTTCTCTAAAGGGCTGCTTTTCACTGCAAATAATCTCTTTTGGGGTTTTAGACCCTGGGCACGAATTACCCCATCACCAGGTTAGTAATTGTTTGTGGTCATTTTTCAAGAAAAAAATGTGAAAAATTCAGAGTTGAACCTTTTGCTCCTGTTTATCTTTTGGCTTTTGACTCTTTTCTGACAGAACAAAATGTCAGATTGCTCCTCGTTTCGAAATAATAAAAGAATCTGAAAATTTTATGAATAGCACTTTCTTAACGTTTTCAGACAGAAATTTAAAAGTATGTTAAGAAATACCAGCAATTTTAAAACGTGTTTAAAAATAAGTAAAAAGAGAAGAGATGAGAACGACACGAGAAGTGAGGAAGGAATGAAAACGAGCCCTTGCTGTTCTAAATGGCGGCAGGTTGATGATATTTTCTGTCTCGGCGCCATCTGCAGCGATTTCCAGAGGATTTTATTTAATTTGCATCAAGACCTTTCCATTCCTTTTTAATGTCACTGAGGACAGTGTTTAAGGTCATGACTTAAATTAATGTGATAGATGAAACAGTTTGTGTTTGTAGCGGGTGGAAAAAGACAAACTCGCACAGTCAGAGGATTAGACGCTTGTTTGATCTCAGCTGAAGTCTTTTGTTTTGTTTGCTCTGACTTCCTGTGAATGTTAATACCCATCTTTGCTTGGAATAATTTCTTTGTGCATCTGGACCAGCTGATTGGTTCTTCACGTCTTCTGTTTTGGAGTGGGTGGGGGTTGTTTTTGTCAAATTAATGCTCAGAACTCAATCTGTGGGCTAAGACAGTTTATGGAGGTTTACTTGTGTAGAAAATGTTATTTTTAGGCCCAAATTTCCCCACTGTTGCTGTACAGGATGTTTGATTCACTGTAAAATATGAAGCTTGTTGGGCCTTACATGTGTACTACTGCAGTATTTTTGCAGTTTAACAGGGAAAAGGGAGAAAATCATTAAGTGATTGACCTAAGATTCAGAGATTAAAAAAGTAAGCATTAAGACATAAAATACTGCAGGCTTTGGGGCATTAACACAGTACTATCATGAAAAATCAGTGAGTGCTACCCGGCCCCCTTGGAATCAGAAGCAAAATGCAAAATTTTACCTTCACAGTATTTGGTGCCGTTTATTTGTTTCTATCATGTTTGAACACTCATAGCTTCATAAGGACAGGAGGTATCTACATGAGATTTTCAGGGCTGAAAAACAAATTTAATCTCTTTAAAATCCGCAAACAAATCAGTTTTGGTTCAGCACAGTTTGTGCTGTAAATATGACCCTCTTTGGTCAGCTGGGATATTGTGATAGACTTTGGGTTTCCCAGTCATTTCTTGCAGGGATATTTTTGTCCCGTTCTCACTCCGCTGAGCGGACAAAGCAAATGACAGGAAGGGAAGTCGGCCTCCCGAACCCTCAGTGAGTCTCAGTTCTGCTGTTTTCACGCTATGAGATGAACGTGGTCAGAACGAGCTTTTTTGGGGGCGGTGACAGCGGTGGAGGGGGGTTCTGATATCTTGCCTCTCTACGCCCACTCTGCATGCCCTGTAGCCTGCCCACATCATGTGTATAAGGCCCAGCTGGCACTCTGCAGGTGTGAGAGTGAGATTGAGAGCTGCTTTTAGACTCGGTGCATTTTTGTGTCTCCGTCCTGCCCACTGTCAGGGCTGCTGCTGGTGGTTGTGGTTTTGTGTACGTGGTGCAGAGGGAGTCCAGAGGGCGGCGGCCCCAGACAGCGAAGGCTCTGCTCCGGCCTGTCCGCTGAGCCTCGTCTTGTTCCTCCGCCCAGCTCCATAATTACTAATTGGCACATTAAGGCTGCAGGAGCTGTGTTTACAACTGGAGTGCTGTGTTTGATGAGTTGGCAAAGATCAGAAGCTCCACAGAATCCAATCAGTGCGTTTTTGAATTTATTAATTAAAAAACTAAAATTATTGTCAGGATTAGATTTTATTAGCAGTGATGCAAACACTGTACTACAGAGCTGTCCACTTTCCTATCCTCACATCAGAGAGCAGTTTTTGTTTCTTTCCATAAAATCTCATTTATAGAACTGTAACAATATTTCCCCCTTTAATAATCTGTGAACCATTCGTCTTCCATACTGACATATCATTTAAACAACGGTAAAACACTTGCGTCTTTAACCCGGCTGTGGTGGCACAACACAAGTAAATAAAGCAAATAAAGCAGTGATACCTCAGCATCTCTGAAACTGAATTACCGCCTCTGTGCAGCTACTTTAATCTGATCTTTGATTATCCTAAACAAAGCGTGCAGGTTTTACTTTGTGTGAACACTACGTTATAAATACTGAGAAGGTACTCAACTGGCAGATAAAACAACGTCGTCAGCTTGACATCAAAGTTAGAGCCAGTGCTCCTCCATATTAAAGCTGGGGTCTGACTCGGGTATCTCCCAGGTGTATTTCTGGCATATTCTACTGAGAGGAGGCTCCAGGGTGGATCCAGGGCATGCTGGTTAGATTACATCTCTTACCTGGTTTGGGAACACCTTGTCCTCCACCTAGAATAGCTGGAGATAAATAGCTGAGGTAGCTGTGGGTGTGTCTGCATGGACCTGGATATGCAGCCGAAAATGAAAATGTCGATTTAATATCAATAAGTAGAAAAATGCTGAATATTGGCCCCAATAATTGGCCTAACAGTACCACTAGCTTTATCTGATTTAGATATCGATTTACTTCCAGGGTTTTCTAATGCAACACAAATAAAAAGCAGACTAATGGAATAAAGTTCACCGATGTTCTTGGAGTTGGTCTGTAATTGGACCTGTCGGATAAATAAAGCAGCGATACCTCAGCATCTCTGAAACTGAATTACCGCCTCTGTGCAGCGACTTTAATGTGATCTTTGATTATCCCAAACAAAGCGGGCAGGTTTTACTTTGTGTGGATATTTTGTTCCTCAGCCAAGAAGGAGGAAAAAGGTTGCTAAGAAACATCATCCGGTGTTTCTGCGATGCTACTTTCAGGTTCAGCGTTGACATTTGTCTAAAAATGATATTTCCTACTGTTGTGTTCACACCAACAGTGATAATATCTTTATGAACGCACGCGTGCATGTGTAGGCAGCGAGCACTCTGCTTGTTATCAGAAGCTTTGCGGTTTCCTACTGTTGTCTGCATTAGGATGTCATATTTAAGTAGACGTGATGAATGTTGGTGTTTATGAGGGAGCACGCCTCTGCCACATGCTTTATGACAAATATAATGGAGCGACGAGGCTGCGCAGTTTATTTAAAATCAAAATTTAAAGAAAAGGATGACTTCGCGCTCTTGTTTCGTCGTTTACTTTTGGATTTCCTTTACAGCTGTATGGTTTTGCTTAGCCCCGCCCCCCTCCCATCAGCTACGGTGGGTTTATTTCAGCTCAAGACAACATGACAGGAAGAGAGAACGATATGTGTTTAGTGTAAGCAGCTAATGTGGCCAACAATAACATCTGTTGGCTTCTCTTCTACTTTCTGTGGTCACATGAATGACATTTTAATGCAACCAGATTCACAATAAAGCCATTCTCGCTTACATACTTTGTGTGTTTCTTATCCAACAACAGTGCTTAGCATGAAATAATGGCAGTCACCTCCTGTCAACACTAGAATGACTATTTGGATAAAAAGTTTGAAGTCACATGAGGCTAAAGTTTCCTGTTCTTTAAGCAGTGTTTATGAATACTTCTCCAGGCTTCTTAAAGGACATCCAAAGCTTTTTTTTTTTTGGATGCTGGCTTTTGTTCTGTTCTCTGTCAAAATGATCCCACACAGTGCTTTAATATTGTTGAGGTCCAGGCTCTGGGAAGGCCAATCCATGACTGTTCCACTTTGCAATTTTATCCAGGTATACTCCATTGACAGTGTGTTTGGGATCATTGTGATGTTTAAAAATGTAGCTGTGACCAATCGCAAGCGTTCCTGATGGTATTGCTTAGAGTCTGCATCGTGTTTTATAGATAGCTGTAAACCGGGGGTGGCCAACTCCAGGCCTCGAGGGCCGGTGTCCTGCAGGTTTTAGATGTGTCCTCGAAATAAATGCAAAAGAACCAAGTTTTGTGTAAATACTGTGGTGTTATTCTGGCTTTTGGAATATAATTTAGAAAACTAATTGTTCAACAGTTATGGCTGAAGCATGACAAAGGAAATTTTAATAGGTGCAATTTCCTGTTTTTTAAAGCTCCTCACTGTGTGATGAGGTGTCAGTGTGTGAAATTGGAGGTAGTGGTAACGCACACATCAGTCACACTCCTGGCCCAAATACTCTCCGACTGCCTGTTTGGTCTAGACAAAAAAAAGAGTGCACATCCTCTGCAGATAGCCATTTTAAAAATGTGAGAGAAGAAGCTAAAGCTTTAAAGTGGTTGTTTCCACTGGTTAATCTTTAACTGGCCAATAAAAATCCACCACACACAGCTTACAGGATGCAGTTCCTTGTTTGCTCAGGCTGACTGTTTCGATCTGTTTGCTTTTCTTCTTGGTTGGCTCATGTCCACTGAAGGGTTTCGTTTGTAACACTTCCTCCTGCTGCGCTTTCTTCACGCACAGCCTGCTTTTGCTGATTCTTGTTTTCTCTCAGGAGTGTATACAAATGTGTTGAGTTTTAGTTAAACATTATTTTTTCTTGTTTCCAGTAAACAGACTACTTTCCTCCCCTCCCCTGTTGTCTATATTTTAAGCTAAATAACTGAGAAGGTGTCAGAAATGGCCATGTCCCCCCTCCGGATTCTCCTTTTCTCTCACATGATGTCATTTTTCTCCTATCTTTTCCTCTCACCCGTTTCCAATTATAGCTCAGCCTCACACCAGCTTCCCCAAGACAAAGGAGGAGAGCTGATTAAGTTTAATTTAGCTGCAGCTGTTAAATGGGAAGGCAGCTTTAGCAGATTGTTCACATTTGGCGAGCGGAGCCTTAAAGCTGGCAAACAAAAAGGCTGAACATCTCAAATATGTGAATGGGTGTGTCTGAGGAGTGAGAGGGTTTATTTACTCTGGTGTTAGATCACAGTTGTAATGCGTGTTCAGCGAGTCTGCAAACTCAGAGATGGATTCGTGGAACAATCGGGATTCAGGTCAGCTGCATGTGAACAGTTTGGCTTTTTGAAGCGATCAGATCCTGAGATAAAGCTGCGCAGATGTCCACATGACTCACATTTTGTTCTGCAACAGTGTGATGGGATACTTAGCTGTTCACTCCACCTTTGGACTGAGCGTGTGCAAAGGAGGGTTTTTTTTCCTGTAGGCTAGAAATGGAGGGGGAAAAGTGGAAAAACAAAAGTCCAGCAGTGTTTGATGTGGCGTCAGGCTGTCCAACTCCCTCCAGGTTTCTCCACCCAGCTTTGTACTGCTGTATGTTGACACACTCAACTTTCCAACAAAGCACTGATGGTCAGGAAGTGGGAGAAATATTGAAGTCTTAAGGGCTCAAAAAAGAAGGCAGCTGGACTGCTTCAGGGTGACTTCACAAGACTGCCACGACCTGGATGACTGAGCAGCTCCAAAGACGAGAAATATTAAACTAAACTATTTTCTTTCCTTTCTAGTTTGGCAGCATTCATAACATATAGATACATTAAACTCAGCTGCTTGTAAAGCTAATTTCTTGCGTGTGCTTTCACTATTATGATCTGACAACAAGAACTGTAAGCTCTTACATCGTTCTGTTGTGTCCAAAACAAAAATGGATATAGATTTAAAGAAAATCATGTACTCTCTGGGCAATATTTACTTTAATTTTGTATATATTCATTTTGTTTTCTTTTTTCCTTTAAAAACTTTAGTGCTGTAAAAATGAGAACAGTAGCATTTTGAGACTTTGATCTTGGTAATACTTAAAGATGGAGCAGGTTTTGGGTTTAACATGAAACAAAGGCAGATATGAAATGTAAAAGTGAGATCAGATCTGACCTATTTGGATGCAAACTGTAATGTGATATTTGGTTTTGTCATATATCAGTCATTTCCTAAATGCTGACAATACAACGGCAGTTTAACTCGAACCCTTTATGTGAACCGCACATCTTGGCAGAGGGGATTTTTCGGCCTGTGTTCAGACTGCAGTACGTTGTGAATGGTTTGCGTTACTGTGATACGCCGAGTATCCCCGAAAAGCTCGTTTTCACTTCCTTCTGAAAACCAATTTAATTTTGTCTCTACCAGAGAGGGTAACAGAGGTACAGTCGTTTAAAAAGGGTTTGTGAAACGGGCCCGCTGATGGATTCAAAAAAAAAAAAAAAAAAAAGGGTTAAGCATAGTTTATAAGACATTTTGCGAAAGTTTGACCTTATTTGACCTTGAAGAAGAGGTCAGACGTCCAAAGTAATGTGGTATTTAGGATCGCCACATATCATTCCCTGTATCCCCAATCTGATTTACCAAAAAAATACAAAGTAGAAAAGTGGCATGTGTGGGCTTCTTTAAAACATGTATTTTAAGGGCAAACACTGTGATAAATGGCTAACAGCATGGCTGACAAGGCAGTAACCAGCGCGGTTTCAGTCATTTTCCTCCTCACGAGACGAGCATTAACCCTGCGCTGGCGATAATGCTCATCTCAGCCGTCCGAAATGAGCCTCCAGAAAGCAGCGGGTGATGTCACCGTAGCCTCATCCATCTTTCCCCTCTCTGGGGACTGAACTCTGCGATGTGAGCGAGAGGGGGGGACATCGCTCTCACTTAGCTTTTTTTTTTAATTGGTGTCAGTTTGTAGATGCTGCTTCTTTTTCTCGTCCTGCTGTTCTGCATCAGTCTGGTTCCCATTTACAAACTGAGTCCTCCCAGTGCTCTTTAAAACTCAACGGTACTATCGTGTACCGTCTCCCCCTCCCCCTCTTCACACTGCACTGTTTTTGTGAAGAGCATTGTCACACCAGTGTGTAAAATACGTTGTAAAAAGAGCACACAAACACACTGGCAGTTTATTCCTAGCTGATTGTGGCTACCATGTGGTAAATGGTCAGAAAGTCTTTGGTCATCTGCAGGGCTGTTATTTCACAGACCCACACAGTGAGTTTTCCTCTGGTCGAGGGTGGGGGCAGGAAGTCGGGGGAGGGGTCACCTCGGGTCAAAGCAGAGCTGCAGGAAAATGCCTCGGTGACCGCACTGAAGCAAGAAGCTGAATGCCTGAACGCACCATCCCACAACACACAAGACTGCAGTGGATTATGGGATGTTATAGATTGCAAAATTTCAGTAATTAGGTGTCCTCTCTGTTTAGTCTCAAATATTCAGACCCAATAATTAAACTTTCTGAAGAAGCTAAACTTTTTTTTTTCTCTTCCTCTTTCAGGACTCTGAAATCGCTACAGATTGCAACCATGTAAGTGTGTGGGTTTTTTTTTCTTCTCTCTCTACCCTCACACTCCACCTCCTAGCATGCACTATGATGTCTTATAATTTTATGACGCAATGATTTTCCACTAAAAGTATGCACAAGTTTTGTAATGATTCATATAAACAACCGATAGCCAACATCGGTACTACTGCATTTTTCCCCCCCCCCGCTATCCAGAAGTTTGCCTCATTAATGAATGTCTGTCACATTAAATAACAGAAAGACTTTATAAAATAAAATGATTGACAATGTTGTTTTTATTTTTTATTTGTCCTGTTTTTCTTTCTTGGGTTTTTTCTCCACTCTGTCCTTATTGGTGTAATTGTCATACCTCGTATCTTCTCTCCCCCAGCTGCTGTGGAACTATAAGCTGAACCTGACCACAGACCCAAAGTTTGAGTCTGTAGCGGTGGAGGTCTGCAAGACGACCATCTCTGAGGTCAGTCGCTAAAAACAAATCTCTGCAGCTCAACTTGATGGTCTTCATTCAAGCCTCCAAACGGTTAAAAGAACATCAGATAAACTGGCAAATTTAGAAGTTTTAAGACTGCTGTGATTTTGGAGTAGACTTAAAAATCAGGAACTAGAGCTGTCAGCACAATGTTAAGAAACTGCAGCCAGTTTTTATGTCCAAAATGTCGAAGAGATGTCAGAGGAATCGGGGCCGGGGCTGGTCGGTACTTATGTGTAATACTACAAGGTGGTGGAGTTAGTCAGTGTAACCTTTATTGACCAGTTAAGTCATTAACCCTTTAAAACCGGTCGGAGCAGCACGCTCTGTTTTGCGTAACTATTTTTAAATCCTTGTAGAACTGGAACCACGTAAGCTAGCGCAATAATTTTTTTGCATATGAAACCGGAGGAGTTGTACTTACATCTTATGGCATCAGCTTGTCCTCGGTCACGGTTTCCTTCCACATATGGCTTTGCAAAAACTGCATAAAAACCACTTGCAGCAACAAAAATATAATATTCCAGAAACACACTTTGCCGATCCGATCAGCTGTTCAAAACACTTCCTACATTGGAATAGACGTCAGCGCGATCTATCGCATTTCCGCCATTACTTGCCAGAAACCGGAAGTGACGTCATTTTCGCGGAAAATGTAGGTTTTTTTTTTTGGTTTTTTTTTTGTTTTTTTACCACCTTCGGGGCATTATAAGCCTATACTGGTGTTTTTAAAAGGTATGTTTGACTTTATGCTTTTCTGAATAGTTTCTGGGATGTTTAGAACTCATATTGCACTGCTGGAAACAGTTTATTTTGATGCATATGCTGGGTTGTTTTTTTTTTTTTTTTTTTGCAAATTTGCATTATAATATTTATTTTAGTTTTTCCTGCATTATATAAAAATTGGTGTATCTCAAAAATAAAACTATGAAGACCATCAAAGTAAATTTCCTGTTGTTGGAAACTATTTTGTGCAACTTTTTTGTATTTACAGTTTTGAGGGATAAACCTCTTAAATTTCTCTAACTAGAAATATATGTTAAAAAACCAAAAACGATTTTCAATTTTTTGTACTTTATTGCACTTTTTTGCACTTTATGTAGTTTCTATGGACTCAATGCATACATATTCTTAAAATTTGGGCTATAACCGTTGTATTGATGTATTGCAACTTGAAATGCTCCCTCAAATGGCTCCACAGCATGTAAAAATATAAAGATAAGCTCTGGCGGACTTGGTTCTATGGTAGGTCTTAAAGGGTTAAAGCCGCTTTTCCAGATTAGTACCTACTCGGATCGGCAGGTTTTCACTTACAATTGAGTAACACGTAATGTGAGTGGTCGTCATGGCAACGCTGCCGAGCGTCCTATGACGTAATTAGTATGTGACACGAACGCTACAACATAGGTGGACGTTGACGATATCCCTGCTGCTCGGTCTGTGGCTTTCCGTCAGACTCGGGGAGCACGGTGTGTTGCCGGGTTTCAAAAATGGCAGTTTTGATTTTCGTGAACGAGGCGTCACTCGATGAGTTCAGCCAATCGGTGGACTCAAACGAAAGCAAATGTGTGAATCCATTTATTTCTTTTTTTTTCTTCCTCCTTTCATCGTCTGCTCGTGTTCAATGCTTTCATTGCCATCGCAGTAGTTTTGTGTTTGTTGGTCTCTGTGCTTTGGGACAAAATCATAGATCATAAAATTTCAGCTGGTTCCTGATCTGGAAGTGATGGGCATGTTGGAAAATATGAGTGGTTAATTGGATTTTATTTATTTAGTTTTAATTAATGGCTGCAGAGGGACAAACGCATTTTTCTGCCATTGAAAAGTTGTCACACAGCACTGAGGAAAAACTGCTTACAGATATTTCTTTTCAGTCCCGGTGGTTTTCCTATGGAAGGGCAAAATCTGTTCACGACCCTCACCAATGTAAATCTTTAGCATGAATTACAGTAAAAGGTCCAAATCTAGAAACGACTGGAGTGCAGTACCAGGTAGCACGAAGAAAAGCGCACAGATACAAATGGAGAACTTTTAAAAATGTATTTATTTTTTTCAATGAAAATCCCAATTTCTAGATTTTTGTAGGAAAAAGGACACTGGTACATTCAAGTGTAAAAATAAAGCTGAGTTAATCAGAAGTGTTCAGACCTCGTTGTTCTGGGCAGGTGACACGAGGTGCTTTTAAAGGCAGGTTTATGTTTCAGCTCTCACCGAAGTGTCGCCTTCGCTTTTCTCCATTCAGATTAAAGAATGTGCCGCGGAGGAGCTGGGGAAAGGTTACCTGGTTTCCTGCCTTGTAGATCACCGTGGCAACATCACCGACTACCAGTGCAACCAGTACATCACCAAGATGACCACCATTGTTTTCAGTGACTACCGGCTGATCTGCGGCTTCATGGGCAAGTGTCGCGATGACATCAACACGCTGAAATGTGGCAGCATCAGCACCGGAGAGAAGGTGAGGAGAAGGGATGTCTGACTTCAGAGAAAGAAGCTTGTTGTGTTTGACTAGTGCTGCTTGGTTATTGGTGGAGTAACATCTGTGTCGCTGACTCGTTGTTTTTGGCTCTTATTTACACTCATGTTGTTAGATGTATAAATAATGGGTTTGTATTCAGAACATTTGCTTGATTAGATAATTCTCTACTTTATTTTTCTTCTATTTTTTTAGGAGATGGAGATGAGATTGTAGTCTGTAATGTTCTGCACATTGTTATATTGCCCATTAACTTGAGTCAATACCTACGAACCAATAATCTGCCATATTTGTTGTTGTTTTTTTGGGCGGGGGGAAATCATGCCTTTCATTTGTATGAGCTGTTAAAAATGAATGTTATTAGTTTTTAATGTTTATTTCAACTTGTTTTTTCAGTTTGTACCCAACAGGTGCTTGCTTAGGATACTAATGTGAACCTATATCGTGACAATTATTGAAAACATTCAATACAATACAAAAAGTGAAAATATTGACGCGAGCTCCAGTCGCAGGTTCATATAAATCGAAGCCCTAACTGTTATAATTTTGGTTGAATTAGACAAGATCTTGCAGGAGAAACTATAGCTGGTTGTCAGGAATCTTATGTTGATGTGTCCAAAGAAACTGCAGCACCTAATGGACTGCTGCACACACCACAGTTGAAGTAGTTTGTGCTGAATGAGCGCTCCCAGATGCCTCAGGATGTGTTTCTGATGCTGGAGGGTGAATTTGTGGTGCTCGACTTGATTAATGTTTCAAATGGAAATCTCACAGTTGTTGCAGGCTTACAGCAGAGGTTTAAAAATGGCGGCCTCTCTGGAGGTGTTTCGATGTGTCAGAGAAGATGACATGAGATCTAACTACGCCGTAGCTGTACATCGAAGATTGTTTATAGTGCTGCTCATATTCTTACTGACCTGCTGGATTTTGGTCGGAGAGCAGATAAAACTCAAAGTGGACTGAGCTCAAATGAGAGAAGAGGAGTTTGTAGCAGCTTGTCAGCGAGCAGAGCGAATCGATCTTCCACTGAACGTGTTTCCCTGCCGCAGAGCTCCATAAGCTCCTCAGACACACACTTATTATCACGTTGGCATGATTAGAGCTCAGAGAGGATGATTTCTGTGGGCGGGAGTGCTTTTAGTTTCATTATCAGAAATTTGTCACAGTGGCTCTGAGTGGAAATCGGACAGACCATGTTGGCGCTTTAACTTCTCGCACACTGAAACGACACGAGGCAGGATTGTTTATGAACTGATTCTCAAAATGAGAAAATGTGTTATTAACTCAGCTTTAACTTGATGTTAAACTTTAAAATCAAGCTTCAGCTCTCTACTTTGTGAAATTAATCAGAAATTTGTCTTCCACCTGTTGTTAAAACTAGATGGTTGAGATGAAACGACTGTTTGCACTCTCCTAGATTCCTGAATATAAAAAGATAAAGCCCATCTGGACTCTTATCTAGTCCTTGATCTCGCAGGCTTAAAAGACAAAGGAGGAAGCAAAAACTGAGGAAAAGGAGCGCACGCAGTAGCGAGTAAAGCCATTGTTTTATAGATGAGGTGTTTATGTGGATTTGGACGGGAAAGCAAACCCTGAGCCTCCTGAGCATTTAGCTGACAAAGAACAAACGTTTTCCAAGAGCAGAAGCACAAAAGGTCGCTGAAACTGTTTAATTTATTTATTTTCTGCAGCTGACCTCTGTATTTGGTGATATCTCACTATACGAAGCGGCCCGGCTTCTTGTAGATAGCTTGTTGATATCATTTCTTGGCTTATCTGTAGAACTGACAAAGGAGATGAGGTTGGTGTGTGTCATTGAGAACTGCATGACCCAATGTGCATGTTCTCTTTGACACATTACATAATAGATGGAATAAATAAAAATAAACTGGTGCTGTTCAATTCAGTTTACACCAACTCCAATCAACTTTGAATAAGTATAAAGGAGACATTTCAAATGCACCAACTTGTTTTGACCACCCACCTTTCTCACTGACTGATATGAGCCTTTACCCACAATGCATTTCTTTAAGTTGCATTGTGGGTTTCTGTTCCTCACAGGCAGGAAACTGCTGCACTTGTAATAATTCATGATATTGGGGCACAAAGCTGGAAAAAGTGTAGATATCTGCTGGACTAATGAAGTAATAATGTTAAAATAGCTGCTGTCTGGAAACGAATCCTTGTCGTACCGGAGCTGAGCCACACCGGCAGTAGTAACTGTGGTACCTTTGCCCTCCTCACAGGACGTCCACTCTCAGGGAGAGGTGATCGCCTGTTTGGAAAAAGGTTTGGTTCGTGAAGTCGAGGACCAGGCGGGGGCGCACGTCATCAGGGAGGAATGTAAAAAGGCCATCATGAGAGTCGCCGAGCTCTCCTCCGACGACTTCCACCTGGACCGCTACCTCTACTTCTCCTGCAGAGACGACAGAGAACGCTTCTGTGAAAACGTAAGAATCCCTTATTCTAGAGCTCAGAGGATTCTTTTATTCAATTATTTTAAATTGATCAGTAATACTCTTAAATGTCACATTCTGGAAACACTTTCTAACGTTCTTTTCTCCCGATCTACCTTTTTTTTTTTTTTTTTTTTTTTTTATTATTTACATCCATTTTTAAAAAAAAAAAAAAAAAAAAAAAAAAACTGCTAAATTTGTATTATTTGTAAGCTGAAGTACCATCCAACTAGGGTCTTCTCAAATTAACGTCCCTTTGTTTCAAGATGAGCTAAAATGTGTTTCTCTGAATGTGCAGATTAGTCGAGACTATATGACGTTAGCACGAGAGGTTAACGATCAGAAAAATCCAGATGTTTTTATTTACTTTGAAAGTTAGAAGACAAACCTTTAAACTGTGAGGGAGAAATTACTTTGTGAACATTCAAATTAAAATGAACTTTACTGGAACACAGAACCTGACAGTATCAACTACCCAACTACATTATTAAATATTATAATGGAAGACATTATTCATTTGTTACTCGTTCAAAAAAAGTTCTTCAGTGGATCCAAAGTGATAAACTATAAAGAAAGATTGCGGTTTTCCCACGTTGGTTTCTTTTCACTGATTCCTGAACTGAATTGAAAGTTCACGTTAAAGACGTCACAGTTATCTCAGACTGCAGGCTCGTTTGTGGTTCCTGGGACATTTAAAATTAGAATGTGAGGTAGAGCCTTCAGCTTTCAGGCCCGTGTGCTCCGAACCCAGCTCCCAGTTTGGATTCAGCTGCTCTACTTTTTAAGATTAACCTTCAGTCTTTCTGTTTTTTGATAAAGCCTATAGTTGGTTAGTTAGTTGCTGCCTTCTGTGTCACATGGGATAAAGAGAAGTTGTAGTTGTTACCTGACATTAGTAAAGCACCTTAAAATGACTGAATTTGAAAGTTGATTAACTTTTTCCTTTTTTTTTTTTCTTTTCAGACTCTGGCTGGGGAAGGAAGAGTTTACAAATGCCTCTTCAATCACAAGTTTGAGGATTCCATGTCTGAGAGGGTGAGTGCCATTTACTGTGTCCACATTTCATTTATAGAGATTTTTTTCCCTCTACAAAATACTTAAAATGAACCTTTTCCATCTCCTGGTGATGGGGAAAAAGTCTTATAGTGATGATGGTTACAGAACAATGAAGTGTACAAATTGTGATGGATACGGCCTTCCTGCAGATTAAAAATCAAACTCGTTGAGCATTCAGTTGTGTAATAAGTGTCTGTGTATGTTGTGTGTCATCAGTGCCGCGAGGCGCTGACCACCAGACAGAAACTGATTGCTCAGGACTACAAGGTCAGCTACTCGCTGGCCAAAGCCTGCAAGTCGGACCTGAGGAAGTACCACTGCAACGTGGACACCAGCATGCCCCGAGCGAGGGAAGCTCGCCTGTCCTACCTTCTGCTGTGTCTGGAGTCAGCCGTCCATCGAGGTGAGCAGACCTTTATCTGTCGCTCTTGGCTCCAGCAACTAATTAATGTCCCTTTTTGTTTGTGTGGCACTCAGAGGCCACTGAGAGCTCAATTACATGTCAGTCATTGCTCTGTTTCTCCACTACGAACCTGCTCCTGTTTATTTTGCTGAAGACTAGTCTGAGGCAGACAAAGTAAAACTGTCGAGTTTGTGTGAGGGTAGAAGGTTAGTTTCATTTAACCTCAGAAGTCAGTTTCCAGGTTGGTTCCTCGAGTTGTTTTTGTGAAATGTGTTTGAATATTTTGTGCTTAAACGAGATACCACAGCTACAGTGTGTGTGTGTGTGTTTTTCAGGTCGTGTGGTCAGCGGCGAGTGTCAGGGTGAGATGATGGATTACAGGCGGATGCTGATGGAGGATTTCTCTCTGAGTCCTGAGATTGTGCTGCACTGTCGCAGTGAGATTGAGAGTCACTGCTCCGGTCTGCACCGCAAAGGACGAACGCTGCACTGCCTAATGAGGGTCGGCCGAGGAGACATGGGCGCCATCGATCCCAGCTGTCAGAAGGCGGTGAGATGGCATTTATAATATTCACTGTATGGTTACAGAAACATTTACATAGATATCACTGTACAGATTTACCTGCATGAACACAACTCTGTTTGACCTGCCCACAGCCATATTCCTACATGTCCCAGAATGTCGTGTAATGTCTTGCGCTCACTTTTTGATTTTATTATGATATTTTTTCCGTCCACAGCTGCAAACGTTGATCCAGGAAGCCGACCCCGGGGCCGACTACCGCATCGATCGGGCGCTTAACGAGGCCTGTGAGTCCGTCATCCAGACCGCATGCAAACACATCCGCAGCGGCGACCCCATGTGAGTCCTCGTGGAGGGAGAGGGATCCAGCAAATAGAAATCCTAAAATTTGACACAGTAGAAAGTGCAATGATCCCACCTGCTGTATGATCATGTGGAAAAAAACCTGAAGAAGAACCGACCGTTCAAGGTCTTATGGCTGCTGCGCCGTGTGGCTGAGATGTGAATGCGTTTGTGTTTCCTGATCCTGCAGGATCCTGTCGTGTCTCATGGAACATCTGTACACTGAGAAGATGGTGGAGGACTGCGAGCACAGACTGCTGGAGCTGCAGTACTTCATCGCCAGAGACTGGAAGTAAGTCCTGCCGACAGGCTGAAGAAAGTCTGTTTTCGACATTAATGAGGTTCAGATGATCATCTTCAATTTAGTATATCAGTTTATTGGTATTTGGTAATTGATCATTTTAGATGTATTGCTTTTTAACAAGGCTGCTGTAAAAGTTTTCTTGGTTAGTTGATTGCCTCCATTTAATACTGCGACCATAGATGGTATAAAAACACTTGTTAGTAAAGTGCTGATTGGAAGCCTTGAGAGTTTTGCTGTTGCCATCTGCTTTGAAGTGAAAGTTGACAAGTGAGGATCTGAAGTGAACCTGAATTTAGGGAGGCATTTAGACGGGGTGGTTTTTCTCATAGATGTCTGTGGGACTGGAAGGATTTTTACAACCACAAGCACCGCCCCCCTGGTGTTTTTTTTTTTTTTTTTTTTTTTTTTTTTTTTTTTAAAGTAGGTTTAAGACAGTTCTGCATTGGTTTTACGTTTCAGAGCCAGGATCTTCGTCTATCTTTTATTCTGTCTGTGCTTTAGTCCCAAAGAGACAGCTGCAGGTATTAATCTGCCTGTTACATCCTGTGTCGCTGCTTAGGTTGGATCCGATCCTGTACAAGAAATGTCAGTCCGATGCATCCCGACTCTGCCACACTCACGGCTGGAATGAGACCAGCGAGTTGATGCCACCTGGTGCCATTTTCTCATGCCTGTACCGCCACGCCTACCGCTCTCTGGAGCAGGGACGACGGGTGAGTCTCTGCCGTTGATTTAATCTAATGATTAAATGTGAAGATTACAGCACTTGGAGATCTCCAAGTGCTGTTTTAGATTTGTTAATAGAACAGTTTGTTTCAGGAGAGGTAACTGTAAAGCACAAAAACCTGGCTTATAGGGCATTCATGCAGCCATAGGAGCTCTGTATTTACATTAGGAAAGTAGACTAATTTTATAAAGAGACTGTGCACTGTGGCTCAGTGAAGTGTTGCCTTAATTGTGTGACTGCTTACAGTATTGCAATTAGTACAGTGTACATTTTGTTTTCAAATGACCACTGCAGTTTTTTGGACTAATTTGGACATTTTTATGCCAAATAAGCGTTTTACAGGGGGAACGTTTTGTATACTCTCAGTGGCTTGAAAGGCCTCTGAATTCAAATTAGTTAAAAAAAAGTGCATTTTTCTACAGTTTAGGCTTTTTAAATAAAAGGTCATTTAAATGTTCCTTGCTTTAAGTTTTCTGTGTCTGCACAGCTGTTTCTGTTTTTATTCTCAAGGTTGTGACTTATCTGTAGGCTCAGCCTAAAAGTGCAGATACAGAAGTTAAACCCTTGTTTAGTCTGATGAATTTCTGCCAAATGTGAAAAATACTGGAAATGTTTGCAGTTTGAAGGAGGTGAAGACAGCTGTGACGAATTCAGATGAAGTGACTTTAATCTTTATTTAATATAAATGCACAAAGTTGCTTTAAGCCTGAACTGACAACAACTTGCATGTGTGAAGAGGTAAATGTAAGGTGCCAAATATATACAGGAAGTCTCTGACCACAGAATGCTCTCGTAGTTCCCCAGTGGTGAGTCTGAAGCGGAAAACCATGGTTCGATGGTGAGTACCTCTTACTGCTGCTGATCTCATGATGCTGCTCACAGAATCGCATCTTGGATGATTACTGGTGGTTTGTAGAGGAGAAGTGATTGTGTTGGATAATTCCCACCCACTCTCAGTGCATGTGGGAGCTGGCTTTTAATTGCTGAAGTGAGCTGCTGAACCCTGAAGTGAAGAATCAATATGACAATCCACTTACGGAAAACTTGGTGATGCTGATGATTCAGCTGCAGCAAAATTAAGCCTTTGATTAAAACAAGCAGTGTAGGAAACGCTGGCTGTGTTTAAGGTGATACTCCACCCAAAATGTGTTTTTCCAGTCCTGCTGAGGCTTGTAACAAGTTGTGTGAAATTAGTTAAACACCCTATGATGTTACAGAGAGAACCTTGCTAATCTAATTACCCTCTGTGTAGCATCTGGCAGTGGTGGAGAGGAAGAATTCCCTTTTGACAGGAAGAAACGTCCATGAAAACCAGGAAGTTGTAAAACACTGCAGTACCGAGAAGTTCCACTTGAGGCTTGAGTGTAGAGTCGCACCCCATAGACTAAACATGTTGTAAACATGTTTACAGCCTGCTGCAAAAAATGTTTTGGCCTGTATGGGAAGTTTCACACACCTTGAGCAGGTGTCTGTGCTCCAGCGGTCATTAATATCAATGCATTTTAGTAACCTGGGAATGTGCAGCTGCATTACAAGTACAGACTGGAGAAATACAGTGTGACAAAATCATTAATAGCTTTTTAAAGAGCTCAAAAATAGCAAAGACCTGTATACAGTGCAACGCTGATAATGAAGACTTGATTAGTAGAAAGGCAATGCTGCTCTCCGCCATTGTCGTCTTTGTTAATGAGAAATAAATGGCGAAAAACAAGTGCCACAAAAGTATTAACGTTTAATGTCAATATCACTCTCACATTTTATCTGTTAATATTGAATTAAACGTACAAATCTAAAGGCTTTCGAGGATTAAATGTGAAGGACAGACACACTGAAAATCTTGGGTTGAGTATCATTTTACAGTGTCCGTGATTAACAGCAGCCGATACTTTGGTGGGTAATTTGATGACGATGTCGTCATCGTCGTCCTCCTGCAGCTCTCCCGGGACTGCAAGGTGGAGGTGCAGAGGATTCTCCACCAGAGGGCGCTGGATGTGAAGCTGGACCCTGAGCTGCAGAGGCGCTGCATGACTGACCTGGGAAAGTGGTGCAGCGAGAAAACGGAGGCCGGGCAGGAGCTGGAGTGCCTGCAGGACCACCTGGACGACCTGGTTGCTGACTGCAAGGAGGTGGTGGGAAACCTGACCGAGCTGGAGTCAGAGGTTAGCTTGTCTCCGCACACTGCAGTTTCTTTAAAGCGTGCAACGTGCAAAACATTAGGCACAAACATGAGACAACTGATGTTTCCAAGGTTCCTTTGAGGCATTAAAGGTATTAAAATCAAAGGAAGTAAGGGCTTGAAATGAGTTTTGCATAAATTTTCTGTATGTAGTTAAAGATGATTATGGATGATTAAAAAAAAGACTTGGCCCTTTTTTATAGGTGTTTACAAACCAGTTTCCAGTTGTCTGAAAAGTTGTATTATTTGCACTGAATTACTGGCAGGCAGCAGGTGGGGCATCAACCTGATAATTAACTTCTCAGTACAGTACGCAGACATTTGGACTGAAATAGTGAGTTTGAGCCGTCCCACTCTGATAAAAGCAGGTAAACCTGAACTGGCTGAAGTCATTTTGAGTTTGTGATTTCCGTCTGCAGGATATTCAGATTGAGGCGCTGCTGATGAGAGCTTGTGATCCCATCATTCAGGCCCACTGCCATGTAAGTATGAACTGATGAGCACATCTTCCTTCAAACTTCAATTCTTTGGACATTTTCTGTGTTTTGGTTGAATATACTAAGTTTGGTTGAGACTCTACAACAGCCTCCAAGCAAACTGATGTTCCTGTGACTGAAGCTGCGACGCGTAACGTTTTTCCTTAGCAGGTCAGAGACGCCATATACTCAACAATGGAATTGAAGCATGATGCACAAAAAGCTGAAGGCCTGCCAAGGAGGATATTTTGCAGTCTAGTTAAATTTAAAAAAATTCATCTGTAACAGCAAAATCAAATTTTCTCTTGTGGACAGTCCCCATGCTCTTATTTTGAAAATTCTCTGCAAACCAGCAGTCCTTTCACAGCTCATGTTTTCCTTCCAGTAGGTTCATCTTTTCACAGTTGTGAGACAGTCATTTCCAAAGCTGCCCTCTTATTTATTGCCACAGTGTTGTCTGGTTTATTAATATATATGTGCTTCTCCTTTTGTGCCCCCCTGAAGTTACAACTTCTGAGGGGTTATTTGTTTGTTTTTAAGATGTTCCCTGACCTGGGTTTTCCCATGTGTGGTCTAAGTTCTTGACCACAAAACAAAATTTCAAAGTTTCTGTGTTTGGTCAAAGCTGGCGCCACACGAAGAGCTCGCTGTACTTTGCTAAAATGCTCATGAACAAGTTCTCGTCACACTGAGAGGTTATTTTTGACCAGATGAATCAGACGGTGACTTTTATTTTTTTAACTCACTTGAACCATCTTGCATCTATGCAGTGTGCAGGAAATTATTAAGGCACTTTAGAGGAGAAGCACATTTTTCACAGCTCTTTCAAAGCATCTTCTGCTAAATACAGCATGTTGATTACTTTTGTCAGTTTCAACATATTTCAGAGGAAGTTGTCGATGAGTTCAGTCTTCCTTCTCCTTTTCTCTGTGCGCCTGGCAGGAGGTGGCTGATAACCAGATCGACTCTGGTGATCTGATGGAGTGTTTGGTTCAGAACAAACACCAGAAGGAGATGAATGAGAAGTGTGCCGTGGGAGTGACACACTTCCAGCTGGTAAGCAGACTGATGGAAATGTGTTGGTGCAGGAGTAGAAGAAGAATGAGCTCCTAATGTTTTGTTATGCAAAATCTTATCAGTTTAGAAAGGCTGTAATATTCCTGCAGCTTCTTGAAATCATTAATAACCAACTGCTCTGACTGCCCTTCCGCCTGTCCACAGATTCAGGTTAAAGATTTCCGTTTTTCCTACAAGTTCAAGACAGCCTGCAAGGAAGACGTCCTCAAACTGTGTCCCAACATCAAGAAGAAGTAAGACAAATACAGACTAGAGCAAAATCAGCCATAGAAGATATTACAAATGCAAAAAGCACCAGTATGTCCAACAGTTGATTTGATATGTGACCATACAATCTGAATCTATTGTCTGATTGGGGTTTTTTTCTGAACATACCCTCAGTTTTTAGGTGTTCGTGTTAGTGGTGTCCAGTCAGATACAGTCCTGTTAGACCTGCTGAGGTTTCCAGCTCTCTGTGTTTCAGAGTGTGACCGATGGCTGAATTATACTGTGAGCTGCCAGCAGCCTTTTTTCATCCAGCAGTCCAAACACTGAGGACAGTTTCACATGTAGGATATTTTTTAAAGGAAATTATCTGGATTCGCAAGCCTTAGAACTCAGCACTGCTCTGTGATCACTTCTAAGTTGTTGTTTCTGGGTTTGAGAATGTAAATGTTGTAGAAACCTAAGATTGTAACACTGCAGTTGGTGGAAATGTATATTTTTGCATTGATGTTGACCACTCAAAGCTCCTTGAACTGCATGCTACATTCACACAGATCTTTATTCTATGCATTGGAGAAATTTAACTGCATTGCATAATTAGCTATGGTGATACTCGTGTCCATTTGATGTCTGTGAAAATCATAACTCCCAAGTTATGATGATGGAAAAAGAGCTTTTCAGGTTTGCAAGCATGAACCTGTGGATGGATCTTTACTGGTTTCCTGTAGTTTAAGTCTGCAGATCACTGAGGGTCTCTCAAGCAGTCCGCTGCTTACTGGGCCTTCTCCCCTCTGTCACCTGGCAGGCATGCTGCAGGCCAGCAGGGGTCTGCAGTTAATATTGAAAGATGGGTTTTAGACAGGCTAATCTGAACCTAGTGCTGGATTTGCAGACCCACTTCAGGGTCTGTTGCATAGTTTTTCTTTCTACATACAATACAGGTTGAAAAGTGGGCTTCAACAGGAAGTTCACCGAGGGGGAAAATTACAGCACTAGATTGCAGCGAACTGAATTCTGTCATCTTACTCCTCCTGACTGAAGTATGTAGTCTAGCTACAGTGGCTGCTGTAGGACAAATAGCTTTGGCTGCCATCCATCTGTAGTGAGTGTCGGCTGCCAGTTTGCTGTTTATATCAACTGGTGTTTATTCACTCTGGAGGAGGCTGTAGAACGAGTGTGTGTAAGATCGGTCGATGAGTAAGAGAAGCTCTCTTCTGACCAATAACAGCGACACTGAGGTGAACTGTTGAGCTTACTCCTCTGTGGGTAAGCTCAGCCGGTGTTAGTGAAGTTGTGGAGTGGATCTAACATTGTTGGATGTGGACACTTGTAATTAGACATGAATGTTTTTTGTTTTGCTTTTTTTAAATAAACTCAGAAAATGACAGACTGCACCTTTAAAGATGAAAGAAGCACTAAGAGAAGTACAGGCAGCAGCTGCAGTGGAAAACTGATTATTTAAACCTCTGCTTCGCTTTGAAGCTGCTGAAGCCAACTTTGGTTGTTCTAAGTGTTGACACTGCCCCCTGGTGACAGTGCATAGCTACAACATGTAGCTGTAGCTTGGTGTGTAAGCTTTGGGTCAGATGAATTCACACCCATGCTGGCCACTAAACTCCACTCTGTCCATCTCCAGCTGTGGTTTTCCCCAAAAACGTATTTGGTGTAATTTGCTTAATCGAGCTTCACTGTTACTCAGCAGTTTATCCTAAGACAGATCTTTCTACTTCATTTTTTTCTTTAATTAAAACTTTGAATTGGACACTTTCTGCTTTTCCTTACTTTTTTCTCATCTGCTGATCATACTGAATCTGACTGGTCGGGTGAACCTCTGTGACTTCCTGTCGTTGTCAGGGTGGATGTCGTGATCTGCCTCAGCACCACGGTGAGAAACGACACCCTGCAGGACGCCAAGGAGCAGCGAGTGTCTGTCAAGTGTCGTAAACAGCTGCGGGTGGAGGAGGTGGAGATGGTATGTTCTCTGACTCTCTGTCACAGTCGGGCAGTGTAACGTCCTCGGGTTTGCTGTTGGTTAGCGAGAAACCGCCCAGAAACGTATGAAACAGCCCAACATGCCGTTAAAAGAAAATGATTTTAGAACCTTTATTTTTAGGCTAAGTATGTTTGGTTTTCTGTGAGTTTATAAAAGAGATTTAACCCGTGTTTGTAAAAACAGTTAAAATATATTTCTTTATCAGGACGCATGTGCAGATGGTTCTAGTTCACAGCAACAGCAGCTGCAGTTTTATAACACCTTTTTGTGCAGTTCACAGCACATCACACATGACTGACAAACCCAATAAGACACAAGAAAATGAACAAAAATGGATTAGAAGCAGTTAAAAAGAAATCAAATATAAAGTAATGCTTGGAAAAAGTGTTACGAAAAGAAAACGCTAATATATAATGATAGAAAACATGCAGCACAAAGACTTAAGAAGTCAAAATATTAAGATGGAATAACACTTGGATACCCTGATGTCAGTAGGTGCGTATTGAAATGTAAATAGAGTAAACTGAGATGAGCGGATCTAGTTTATGTTCCTTTCACTTTTCCAAACCTGGAGTAAAAAGTAGCAGCAAACGGCATCGTCTAAGGTTCCTCCTGGGAGCATCTGGTGTTTTTTATCTTTTCTGGTGTGCTTCGTTGAAGCGAGCAGAGATCCTTCGTGTCTTTAAAGTTTTTATTTTGTGTCTGTTTCCTTTAAATTCTCCAAATCTGCCTCAAACGTCTGCAGTCAGAGGACATCCGTCTGGAACCGGAGCTGTACGACTCCTGCAAGACCGACATCGGCAGGCTGTGTCAGAACGTGGCCTTTGGGAATGCACAGGTCAACACACACACACACACACACACACACACACACACACACACACACACTAGTTAATGAGTATGAAGGATCCTCCTGAGTTGAACCCAGAACGTTATTTTTGCCGTTCGCATCTCTTCTGATATAATTAAAAACAACCTGTAAACACTCTGTGGACCATGTTAGAACCAAACTTTAGCCGCCGCCGCCACAGTGCAGACAAAAGTGTTTCCTTAACACTGAACGAATGAAGAAAGAGTCGGCAGCTTTAAAACCTAAAATAATTTTACTGCCAGTAGATTTTACCTGTAACTTTGTTGGGAAATCCGTAAAATACAAAATACGAATGTAAGGAGTTGAAGAAAATTTTTAAACAGTCTGAACTGTACAAAAAAGAATTTATTTATTCATTTATTTCTTTATTGGCTTCATCTCTGCAGGTTATCGAGTGTCTGAAGGAGAACAAGCGTAAGCTGAGTTCGCAATGCCACCAGAAGGTCTTCAAGCTGCAGGAGGTGGAGATGGTTGATTCTGAACTTGACTATCAGCTGATGAGAGTCTGCAAGAACATGATCAGAGTAAGCAAGAGAAGAAAAACAAGATCAGTTTCCTTCACTCTGAATTGTGGACATGAATCTTAGGATCAGGACTATTTCTTAGCGAGTAATTCAGACCATGTAGCAGCGTGTTAATGGCTAACCTTATGTTGTGGATGGATCATCTCAGACATTCTCTTGGCTGAAGTCTTTTCATCATCACCATCTTGTTTCTGGGTTATGATGGTGTTTGTCTCTGCCCATTGGGAACGCGTATCCTCCATCTTCTCTGTGCTGTTTTGTAATTTAACGAAGAATAAAACAGTTTTTCATCAAATGACCAGAAACATCACAGACTCGTTATCTTATCCTCTGGTGTCGGTGGCCCCTCAGAGGGTTTCTTTTGGTTAAATATGGGCCTGGCGGGGTGGGCGTTTCTTTAATTGTGGGTCCACGAGGGTTTGATGTTTGTTATTGTGATTGAGCTGAATGTAACGTGGCTGTTTGATGTGTTCAGCGCTTCTGTACAGAGTCAGATGGGAAGAACGTTCTTCAGTGTTTGAAGCAGAACAAGAACAGCGAGATGATGGATCCCAAATGCAAGCAGATGATAACCAAGCGACAGATCACCCAGAACACAGGTACACACACACACACACACACACACACACACACACACACACACACACACACACACACACACATTAATTGGAATAAAGCAGCTCAAGTCTAAATAAGCCGAGGTGGGAGAACAGATGAAGTGTTGCTTGTTAGCATGAGATCAGATTTTCATCTGTTATGCGTTTGTTTCCAGACTACAGGCTGAACCCGGTGCTGAGGAAGGCCTGCAAAGCCGACATCCCAAAGTTCTGTGACTCCATCCTAAAAAAGGCCAAGGATGAAACCGAGCTGGAGGGTCAGGTTATCTCCTGCCTCAAACTTAAATACGCTGACCAGGTGAGAGCCACGGCTGACTTTACCAAACCACAGTGTTAGATTAGTTTTACACCTCACATCCAGGTTTTACTGGCTCTAGGGACGCTGCTTCACTGAGCAAAAACATTCAAACTGATTTTATTTCAACAAATATGAACCTGTAATTTATTGGTTTCATCTGTTAGGTGTTGATCATACACTTCGGGGGTTATTCTGCTCATTTCCAGATCTGTACTTTTATTCTTTGTCTCTAATGAAGCAGCTTTAGTGCAGCTCCTCGGTTCATCCTCTGAGACTAGCTGTTTAAGTCCCTCCCCCTTAAATCAGCTTTCTTCTTATTGGTTGCCTATTGTAAACAGAAGGTTTGAACAACCTCTATACCTGTGGCATTATTTCTGATATGTCCTCATTGTCTGGGATCATCAGGATCTGAGCTTTTGGCTGCTGAATAATTATTTGAAACTTCAGAAATGTTTAATTTGAGCAACCCCGGATCTGCAAGAGAGTGTTGCTCTCTATCCACACAACTTTTAATCAATCATAATAAGATGAGAAGCGTTGGTGAGTCCGCCTGTAGATGGTGAAGGAGTTATTTGTGGAATAAAAGTTTATTTTTGTGTGTGTGGCAGCGTTTGTCTCCTGACTGCGAGGATCAGATCCGGGTCATCCTGCAGGAGTCGGCATTGGACTACAGACTGGACCCTCAGCTGCAGATCCAGTGTGCAGAAGAGGTTTGCTGCTCTCCACTTTCACTGTGACACACACAGTTTATTCTTCCCATCACTCCATCCTAACTCATTTTGTGCCCGAGCACATGCGTCATAATTATTCTTATTGGGTAAATATTTAGGAATAAAAACGGCTGACATTCACTGTGATGTAGTCATGTCTCCAGCAGGAGGTGCCAGCTGCTTGGTAATAAATTACTGCACAGATATCAGCGGTACTTTACGTTCTACCTGCTTCTGGGTTCTTTTGGATCATTTAGAGGGGGGAAACATGGATATGACCTTCCTGTGCACCTTTACATTTGAAGGCATGCATGCAAAAAGCAGCTAAATATGTTCATGAAAACAACACAAGTGCTAAAATTAAACACAGAGTAAAAATATGAATCTCTTTCATGCACACGTGTCGCTCCTACGCTTCGTTCTGTCAGAAGATGTCGAACAAACGATGACTGGATCGTGACTGAGGCAACAGATTTAAGAGAGAAATATCATCAGAGTTTAAAAATATGGATTATTGAAGCGCTGCTGAGAAGCCAGAATGTGACTCACAGTGAGCAGGCAGGAGCTCAGAGGGGCTCTGACAGCATTAATGGCTTTTTATTGATTATTGTGTGTTTGCAGATCTCCAGTCTGTGTACAGAGGAGGCAGCAGCTCAGGAGCAGACAGGACAGGTGGAGGAATGTCTGAAAATCAACCTGCTGAAGCTCAAGAAAGAAGGATGTAAGAAGGTAAAACAAGCTCACCGCTGCCTTCACTGACCACTCAGACAAACAGACCATCATTTGGATTTCAGTTTCATCTTCCTGCTGTAGACGCAAAGTAACCGTTTCTTTTATTGTTTCATTTTCATTTACAAACTCTTATTCTTATGATAGAAATCAAGCGTACCTCTTTGAGTTACAGTGATGTAACTGTGGCTATTTTCTGGCATCAATGTTTAAATGAATCTTTTATAAAGAAAAGGAGGAATCGCACTACAGAATCAACTCTCATGATCCTTTCTTTCTAGAAGCTTTTCTAACAACACATTTATGCTCCTCCTCTCCCACGCTGACCCCGCAGGAGGTGTTGAACATGCTGAAGGAGAGTAAGGCGGACATCTATGTCGACCCCGTCCTTCACACGGCCTGCGCTCTGGACATCAAACACCACTGTGCTGCCATCCCACCCGGCAAAGGACGCCGTGAGTCAAACTCACTCAGAAGTCATGTGACTCAGACACGAAAAACAAACGTCCCACTTTTTATTTCAACGACTGGCTGCTATTCAGCGGCCGTCAGAACAAAAGAAGGGCAAACTTTGCATTGCAGGAGTCAGCAAAATTAATGTTATTTATTTTTAATAATGCAGAGAAAAGGTAGCAGAAACAAACTGTTTCTTCTGCATAATACACAGAAACTACAATCCCCATCCAAATTCTGTTTGTCTTTCAGTTTATTTATATCTAATGGAAGTTTTGTGTCCCATCAGAAATGTCGTGCCTGATGGAAGCGCTGCAGGACAAACGTATCCGTCTGCAGCCCGAGTGCAAGAAGAGACTTCAGGATCGCATCGATATGTGGAGCTACGCTGCCAAGGTACACGCACCGAGCAGGGAAACACCTGTGACACACGTGCGCACATTTGAGGAGGGTGGAGGTCTGCAGGTGCTATCAATCAAGTTAGCATAACAAGGACCGAGTTACATGATTTGGCTTCACTTAATCTATCGCAGGATCTTCCAAGAGTGGGAGTGCTATTTTCCAGAGCTCTGACTGGTGGTGATTTTGTATGTCTTGCTCTCTTATCGTCACATTACCTGCTCCAGAGTAAGTTAGGCCTGCAGCATAGGTTGCTACGTTAGTGGTCATTAAAACCAGCTTTAGGTTTAAACCTGAAAACACAAGATTAAACCTGAAGTTGTCGCCTTTGACCTTTTTGAGTCAGTTTTAAGAGACTTTTATTTTGAAATTTATTACTTTAATTCAACATGCTTTTACCTCATAATTGGGCGATTGAACACATTTTTATTTTTTATCGAAATATTTTTGAATAAGTAATTTGCACAAAAGTTTAAAGGTGCTTTTATTTTTCCTCTGAAATGACGCAGGCTTTTAATTCTTTCTCTCTGCCGTCCACCAGGTGGCGCCTGCTGAGGGACTTGGGGACTTGGCCATGCAGGTGATGACATCGCCGTCCAAGAACTACATCCTGACCGTGATCTGTGCCGGTGTGGCGCTGCTCTTCATGATGGGGCTGTTCTGCGGCAGGTTCACCAAGCGAGTCACTCAGGAGCTCAAGGACAGGTAGACTCCGCCCCCCCCTCTGGGGTCAGGACATATTTAACGACCGCAACTGAAAAAGACCTCCTCGCCATTTCACCCCTGATGCTCCTGAAAGTCCGCCGCATCGTCTTTACTTTCCTCCTGCAAGCTTTTTCACCCTCTCTCACAGCTGGGGGCATCTACATGGGAATGACATTACCCACAATCCTAGCTGTCAGAGATTTTCACACATTCTTATCTGATATATCTGGAGGGTTTTTTTTGTTTGTTTTTTAACTCTTTCTCTTTTTGCTGTTGGTTTAAGGGGCAAGGATAGGGAGGGGAATTGGTAAGAATGTGGGGTCGGAGGTCAACGGTTATAAGTCAAGGTGAAAAAATGAAATGCGTAGGTGTAAATGTGTAGAATGCAGGGTGGGCAAATGCTCATGTGTAATAGAGCAGTTTAATGACTCCAGTATTTTATTGATGAGTGTGTGTTGCTGTGAAGGTATGTGTGTGTGAGCGCGAGTGTGTGTTGCTGTGAGGGTGTGTGAGAGATCCAAACTGTCTTTATGCCGCCAGATTGTTTTCTCCTTCTGCTTGAACAGGTTTTTGGAGTTTATTACACTTTTTTCCCCCCTTCCTTTTTTTGTGCTGATTCATATTAGATTTTATCGCCAAGGGACTGCCAAGTGGGCGGTGCCAGCCAGCCCTCGACCGAGCCACAGATAAAGAGGCGAGGGTGGGGCCACAGAGTTGCACCTCACACACTTTGGCCAACTCGCTACAACCGGAATCGCTTGTGGTTATTTTACTTGGGTTTTTTTGTTTGTTTTCTCCAGATGGAGAAACCTCATCAATCCGGTGTCTTATTTTCCCACAGCACAGCCTGTGTCATAAATGCACCGTGTGTGTCCACCTGCTGCTCCCATCATTGCCATCTCGGGTGGGATTTTCTTTTTTTCTTTTTTTTTTTTTAAACATCACTCTGCTCAGACTGGGATGGAAACCAGACGTTTTGATTGCCGCCCATCGCCGCGCAGAGTGGCTGTCGGTTTTGTGCTGGTTGGCACGAAAAAGCTGAGAAGCAATGCAGGAAAAAAATAAAGACAAAAAAGCAACAATTCTAGATTACTATAGAGATGTGAACATTTTTGTGTAAAAATGATACTGGAATCATTGCACATTTTTCGTTTTTTTTTTTTTTTTTTTTTTTTTTTAAATATCTATAAATATATATATATTGTTTTGTCATAGCCTTATTTATTTGTTTACTACTTTTTTTTTCATCTATGATTTGAATGTTCTCTGGTTGCCTTTTCTCCAGCGAGACTCCCTCCTTCCTGCAGGGGGGGTGGGAGGAGGGAGAGGAGAGGCAGGGCGGGGGGAGGCAGCAAAGGTGTGAACACCTCCAGGTGTCGAACTCCTTGAGGAACTAGTGGATTTTCACGTGGGACAGTGCAGATTTTGAAATGCTGCATGCACCAGCTCCGTGTTTTTATTCTTGGGCTTGACCAGAGTCACTTTGCATGATTCCTGGTTCCAAATAATCTTTATTTGCTTCCTACTGGTTGACTGTTCCTCCTAAGAAAGAGGTCTGAGCAGCAGATGGGGGTAAGGCTTGTGTGCCTGAGATGACCGGATTAAGGATATCTTCTCTTTTTCTCTCTCTCATCATACAGATCCAGGATGTAGAGCAGCCTGAAGCCTGAGCTTTCCAGTTATTGTACATACACTGGCCTCGTTATTAGAAACATTGTAATTTTTTTTTTTTTTTTTTTTTTTTAAACATGAACATCCATCAGTTCAACAGAAGTTGTGTAGGTTCACCTGAGGCAGTGTCGAGCAGCAAAATGCAGTTCCGCCATTGTCAACTTGATGCCGACTCCAGCATGAGTCAGTGTTCAAGGTTACCGCAGAAATAAAAATGTTTAAAGCTTGTCACAAAAATCATTTTGATCTCTGTAGATGGTTTCTCCTTCACTCTGGGTAAATTCATTCGTAGCTCACCTGGTCCGACTTTGTGAAGACTTAAAGTTAGGCGTGAGGGTGCTTTGAGGGTGTGCCGACACTGGCAACTAATTGGAATCACTGAGCTCTGGAACGTGTTTCGGGTGTCTTCTCCTTTGATGATGATGATGATGATGATAATGAATATGACTTTGACGTGCAGGTAATTCTTCTAACAAACCATCCAACAGGTCTCTGCTTTAGTAATCGTGGCATTGTCTTTATTTTTTCGCTTGTTACTTGCCACTAATGACTCTGTTACTGTAAAGTTGTCTCAACAGCATTTAACAAAACATGAGATATTGCCAGGTGCATACCAGTTTTTACCACGAGATGGGGCAACAAGGCAAGAGATTAAGAGCATGTTCTTAGTCTCTTAAGGGAAGGCAGAAATATTTCAGTACACCCCCTGGAAGAATTCTGCCCCCTGGTGGTGAAAGTGTTACAAATGTTACCTTTAACACTAACTGGCAGGTTATGCACACTCACACAGTTTACAACTCTCCCCTCTCGTCCAGATACAGTCACTCTGGCTCTGTAAAAGCATATACACAGACATATATAGTCTGTGGTTCTGTAGAGGAGGACGGATTGCTCGGAGGGCGTGTTTGCGACGCTCAGCCTGCAGGTCGATGCCCGAGGAGGCGTTCAGTCTCATATAAACACGTATAAGCAAACACTAAATCGAGGGCCTCTCCTCTCCCTGCGTGAGCTGATCACATGTACATGTGTATGATACTGAGTGACGATAACTTACTGTAAACTACATGTACCGTTCCCCTTCTAACTGTTGAAGCTTGGCGTGGTGAGCGCTGCCCTCTCTGCTTGTAAATGAGACGTTCTGCTTCATTGAAATGCCTTTTTTTCCATCAGATTTTGTTTGTTTGTTTTTAAATCGAAGTGTGCCTAACCGCCGTCCCGCTGTACAGGACATCCCAGACGACCTGTTGCACCCAACAGAGGGTGACGTGTGGCGTATTTGACCGATCTTTTTGTAAAACTCTCTTGTTTGTTTGTTTGAATCCATTGAGCTCCTGATTGGTTTGGGGTTTTTTTTGTCCACTTTTTTTCTTTTGTTGTTGTTGTACAGATGAAAAATTGGACAGTTTGTTAATGATAATAATAAAGTCTGCAAGGTTTCTACTCCACTGTTTCTTTATTTCAAGTCCGGCTCAACCAGAATTTACGCTGTGAAATGTAATATCTGTACATGTGGTAATACTTGAGCCCTGCACTAAAACATGTAGTGCTTTTTTTTTGTGCATCTATATAAACTTTGAGGAAATGTTTGATTCCAAGTGGGACAGATGTTTGTTTCTACAGTGAGGTATTTGTGTGACATCTGGATGTAAATGAATAGGAGCCAGAGCGGGTGTCCATGTATATGGCATATGTATATGTGTCTGCTTTTATAATATGGAAAAATTGAGATTTGCTAAAAATGCACTTCGGTTGCTGAAGTGATATTTATGTGGCATCAATGAGTAAGTTTAAGATGCCTTCAGAACAGACCCTTACATTTAGGAAATAAGTTTCCTATTCTTTAGGTAATTATGGTAAAACTTTTCTTTGTTTTCACATCAGTTTGTGGGGCTTCAGCTCAGTTTTTTTGAAGCTTAAAAATAAAAATCCCAATTTAATTTTGAAAGGTTAAAAGTTCTCATCTTAAGAAACCGCTGTGTCCAAAAATCTGCGTGTGGTGTTGGAAGAGACCAGCTCGAGCAAAGTGTGGATCGGGCTGTACTTGCATGTAGTTCCAATTTGTACCACAAGGTGGCCCAACTATTTAAACTAGTGTTTGTGTAACCAGGCACATCATTAAAAACACTTTATATACCACGCTGCCTCGGAGTCAAATCAAAGCCTCGTGAGACTAAAACTGTCCTCTGTGGTTGAAAGTTTGAGTTTGCAGTGGGCGATTACAAAAAATCAAAATCAAAACCATGTGGTGGCGTCCTTCGTTGTCAGACTGCAGCTCTCAAGCAAAATCCCGTCAGTGGCCTCAAACATCAACATGCAGACAGTTGCAGTGCTGTGGCTTCACTCTCATCTCCAACTATAGACTCTCTCGGTTGCTCGCTGCACAATGCAGTACAAAGTTAAGCCCCAAAACGTGAATGAATGCAGTGAAACTTCCTCTGAATTAAAGGACATGTTTTGCGGTTGTGCAAACTAAATCACACACAGTACCTTTTACGTTACAGCCCACCATTGTTTTAGGCGTTTCGCTGTAATCTGGCTTCCCCTCTGCAGCCTGCGGCTCCAGTGTTTTTCACTCTGGTCTTTCCTGCTTCTATTTGTGAACAGCACTCGCTCCATTATCCAGAACAATAGACCTTCACTCACAGAATGAAATGGTGCACAAAAGCCGGAGCGCCCAACAGTGATGCAGCCATGAATCCACCCGCTTTCCCTTCAAACTGGGTGGGGGGGAGCACTGTCTAAACTGAAATACTGGGTGACATCACCTGTGTGTGCATCAGTGAAGGCCTGAACCAACACATCCAGGTGCTTTGATACACTCTCACAACTGAGAGTAGATCTTTACTTCCCCTAAGAACAGTTTTCTTCTGACTTTCACACTAAGCTTTATTAGGTAGGGCAACGTTGTAGGCGGACATGGATGTACCTGAACCATGAAAACGAAGTATTTTGAGTGCCTAACTCTATCCTGCAGATGAACCTGGAAGCAAAGAGCATAAAGGTCAGAGTGGGATGTGAATAAGCGTGATAGCCTTCAACTTTGCTCTGCCTAGTTTCCCTCCCTGACACAGGCTTGTGAGTCGTCAGTGGTGGACCACTTTTCCTGAAACACTGATATCTTTTCTAAATCCTGGCTGATGTGAGGTGCGTGACTCTCGAGTTTGGCGGTGTTTTGATTCGCGGTGACTTCCTTGTTGTTGCTAAGCAGCATTCATCTGGCCATTGCTGCAAAGACTAACAGAATTTCCACGATAAATGTGATTTACGTATTTTCTCAATTTACCGAGCATTTCCTCATCTTTGCATTAAACTTGCTAAAACTACAATAACCAACTGCTTTGAATTAATGAGACCTTTAAAACTGCCTGCATATTTCTGGAGTGTTTTTGACACGTTACTAAGCTGAGACCACAACAAAGTACTTAAAAATGTGAAAGTATGAAGTGATTCCAATTAAACTAAAGGGGGGAAATAATCAAATGCAGGGAACGTTGTATTCCATCATGATATCCCCTTTATCTCATGGTGGGGCTGATCTGGCAGTGTGGATGCTTCTCAAACATCCGTGTTCTGCGCTGTGCTCTCTGTACTCTGTGAGACTCTCTGCAGGCATGCAGGGTAAACATACATGTCTGCGTTTGTGCTGCCTGTTTTTATGTGTTCTGTCTGACCCGTGGAGGCTTCGGGCCGTCTCACAGAGCCGTGTTAAATTCTTCAGCCCTGCAGACCCAAACACATGGAAGTCATAGACTGCACAAAAGACAAACTACAGTTTATGTTTTTAACATTTCAAGACAAAAAAAACACACCTTCCATTATTTACAGCTTTTAACTCGGCACATGTTAAAGGCTGACGCGATGTCGAGGTAAATGTGTTTATTCTGTAATAATACAAAGTTTGCAAACAGTATCAGCAAAGGCCTTGAAGTTTTAATACAGAGTAAAAATGCTGAGCCTGCACAGCCACGGTGCATCAGCACCTCTGATGACGTTATCATCAGGTAAATCACCGCAGGTTTTTCCAGAATCCTTCACCTTGCAAAGCCTGATGAATCATGAAATAATTGCCATATAAATTATTTTACTTTATTCCATTCAGCGTTTTGGGGCAATTTATTTAGGAACAAAAATCGTCACACTGATGATGTAGAGGTCTCAAAAACTCATGTCAAATACGTTACAGGGTTAAATGCTTCTCAGTATTTGAATCATTGGAAAATCCAATAAAACGATTGCTTAGACAATTTACAGACGGTTAGATGTGCTAAGCTGTGTTCGGGGTTAAATGATGTCTTTTCATTATGCTGGATACATTTTTATGGTCTTACAGAGCTTCAAAAATGTTTTATGAAGGGAACATTTAACTAACTCGTTCCCAGAAGACAATATCTTGTTCCAGGTGTTCTCATTTCCCACAAGAGGATAACTTCTTTTCACAATACAATTACCCTTAAAAACAAAATCACACCAATACCTCCTGAGAACAAGATAATGAACTTGTTCCTGGAATTCATTTAACTTGTTCAAATGGCGGATAAAAGTTTCTTATCTCCTGTGCACAGCTGGTTCCCAGAAGTAGTTTGATTCCTGCACACGAGTGAAGCTTGAGGTTTAGTTTGTCATCGCTGAAGTCAAGGTTGCTATCATGTGGTTAAAGTTAGGAAACAGAGTCACTGTTTTCATGAGATCCACAAGAAAATATTAAAACACAAAATGCCTCATTTTTCTTACAGAGTTTGAGAAAACAGAACTTTTGAATAAGTGACGATATCAGCTTCAGTTGTTTGAACATGTTACAGAAACCTTTGTGCTTCCTTTCATGTTCATTTAGCTCAACTAGCTGGGTTAGGCTCCTGACCTGAATCAGTGGAAGTAAGATGATGGATGGTTGAATGGATGCGTTGTTTATGGTTTTTATTGTTCCAGTGAATGGACTGGAAAACAATAACCACAGTTGTAAACATAAAAAAACAAATGTGGGCGACACATCCCTGCATGTGTTTTAAAATTGAAAGTGACATGAACTTTGACCTGTAGTTTTTCAGAGGTGATGGAAGGACTTTCTCAAACATATAATTTGCGCAACCTTTAATTAACTGGTTTGGCTGAATTTGTGCTCCAGTTCGCTGACTTTTGTTTTGCGTCCAGGGTCACTGAATTTCCTCATTTCCAGCTCCATATTTTAATGATGGGATCCGTAGAGTAGCTCTATATGACTGAAGGAAGGTTTTGTATAAACATGTGTGTAAAAAGCAGTATTAAACCTTTTAATATGAACTAAACCAATAAGGAGAATGTACAGGTTGTACTCTAACATCCATACTTAGAATGGTGCACTAAGTAGTGCCAGTGTAGCGTAGCATCCTAGCAGTCTAAGTCCAAGTTAGTGTTAGCTTTCTACAGAAGTGACTTTGGTAGAGAACAGACTCTTAAAAACGAACATGTAACAAACATTAGATTAGTAAGAATGTTTTTTGTTTTTTTTTAAAGATTGTTTTTCAATACAAAATAATTTCAAATATTGAAGAATGTGATGCTAGGTGGGACCCAACAGAGTAAAGGTCTTTATAAAAACAAACAAACAACAGCTTTAATTTATTCCTGTCAGTTCATGTTTCTTATTAAGGCAACTGTCTCTGATTGGCTGTCCTTCCCAAAAACACAAGTGTATGGGAGGGACTTAAGATGACCATATTAGGAATATCTACTACTTGGTAACATCATTCCAACAGTAGAAAAAAAACAACTTTGTGAAGCCTGAGCTTTTGTCTCACAAGGTTTACTTCTACATGTGCTCACCTCATTATCTGAAACTTATCTGGTTGTGTTCAAAAACAACATATTACACATATGTCAAGAAAATGATGTAAGGCAGAGCAGGCCCACTTCAAAATCCTAAATACTAACTATTAGGTCTTCTTGGATCTGGCTATGTTATGCTCTATATACAAAATTCATATTTTTGAAAAGAACTAGAAAATTACAGTTAGTCACCTACAAAGAGGTCAAAAACACTCAGTGGTTCCACATCCACTCTTCATCCTGCCCTGAAACGTCTTCATCAGTACAGTCAGAGTTCATCTTATCTCCTTCTACAAACCCCGGGTAACCGTCATCACTTCCTTTCTAAAACTCGTACGGAGACACGAACAGGGTGACCTTGGTGAGGTAGCGGCCCAGCAGGGTGTTGTGCTCCAGCTCGCTCATCTCCACCTCGGCTTCTAGCGTGGCTGGCCCCTTGATGGGCGTCACCAGGAGGAGGGTGCCCGTCTGTCTGCCCGAGCGCTGCACACTAAAGTGGCCCCGGCCGCGACCGCCGGCGAGGCCGAATCGCAGCGTGTCGCCCAGCACGCGAGCGGCAGACACCCGGAAGAGGATGCGTGGGGCGGACATGTTGGACACTACAGAGAGGAAGTGGAAGGAGATGGAGTTTGGTGCCTGAGTGCATGGCTTGTCTCCCAGCATGCACGGGTTCCTCTCACACCGCCTGAAAGAACACAAAGAGGGTAAACATTATTGGTTTTCAGTTATTCACAGGTTTTAGTCATTCTTATGGAACAACCGGCCTGCTCTCTGTCCTAATCTAAGATGAACAAGTACAAAAAACAGCAGACCGAGGCCTCAGGGCTTCAGCTGCCCTCAGCAGCACTGAATTGGATAAATGGAAGAAAAAGATTTCAACATACTCAATTACAGAAGGACAACTAACTAACATGTGATCAAAAAGATTTTCTAAAACTGGCTCACTTCTCCTTAAGACCATCTTTTTGGACCTGTCCAGACAGCTTTCAGAGTAGCGTCTACTTTTAAAGCACTACATGGACCCTGTGATGTCACCTCACACTTGAGGGTTATTGCAATCATAAAAAGTCCACCGTTCCCAAGCCTGAATGTGGCCTCATACATTCACATGCACTGCTTAAAAAATCCATCCATCCATTCGCGTCCGCTTATCCTGTTCAGGGTCGCGGGGGGCGCTGGAGCCTATCCCAGCTGTCATAGGGCGAGAGGCGGGGTACACCCTGGACAGGTCGCCAGTCTGTCGCAGGGCCAACACACAGAGACAGACAACCATTCGCTCTCACATTCACTCCTATGGGCAATTTGGATTAACCAATTAACCTATCCCCACTAAGTGCATGTCTTTGGACAGTGGGAGGAAGCCGGAGTACCCGGAGGGAACCCACGCAAACACGGGGAGAACATGCAAAAAATCAAAGATCAAAATCAAATCAAATCAGTTTTATTTATATAGCACTTTGGTCAACAGTTGTTTTTAAAAGTACTGTACAATAGAATAATCGGGTAACATTTAAAAGGAAAGGAAAATAATAAGAATAAAATAATGACAGACTCATATAGAATTAAAAGCCAAGGAGTAAAAATGGGTCTTTAAAATGCACGAAAACCCAGGAATGTCCTGATGTGCCTTCCTGAAGGAGTCGGATTACCTGTGAAACCTCTGTGAGGTCCACGTATCGCCTCAAGCTAAACCATTCCTGTTTTCGAGTTTTCTCATGGTTGCCCCTCTACTGCACCTGTCGTTAAAGCAACTGACACAACCAGCGTTTCTTAACTGACTAGATCACGCTCACAGAAGAATGTGATGCTAACCTCTAATAAAAAAAGTGTTATGTGTTAGTGCTACTTATATGATAAGTTAGCTGATACAAATTTCAAAACTCATCATTTAATTTGTTTTTGATTGAAATTGAATATTACTTAAACTCTCTTAAATTGACTTCCAATAAAAAAGGTTTATCATTGATTGAAATTCATTCAGAAATAATCCTTCTTACTTCATTGTACTGTATATTGTTACTGTTATTTGCCCTGTATGTCTACTGTACAAACTGAACTGGAATGACTGACTGTTCGCTTTATCATTTCAAATAAAGTTCGAAAAAAAAAGTTAGCTGATACAGCAAACCAGACAAAACATGATGATTAGAACGAGAGAGCGAGAGAGAAGAAACCTGTTTGGATGCTTGACATGATCTGAAAAAGGTGATTTAACTGTAATCTGAGAGAAGTGCAGATTATTAGTTAGAGAAAATTAATTAAACTTTTCAAGCTATCGTTCTGTCTTTGTGATGACTCTTTTGAGGGCACCCATTGGTTTTCAATAACTCTTTTCACTTCCTGTAAAATGCTTTTATATTCATCACTCTGTGACGTATATCTTTTTAATCCAGTTTAATCTGATTAGCTTCAGCATGCTAATGCCTCCTACCACGTAAAGCTACACTTCATGGTTAGCTTGTGAGTCATAGTTAGCAAAAAAACATCTGAGGTCAGTCTTGGGTCAAAAACTTCTTCTACATCTCCAACAAAGTGTGGTTGCGGGTTGGAACGCATTCTTGTATTCTTCATCTTCATCGACTTCCTGTCTCCTCTATAGTAGAATCCAGTCTGATTGTTTATGGTTCTCCAGAGACGCCATGATTGTTTAGTCATCCCCAGAGTAATCTGTTAAAATCCTGAAATGATCCTAGTCTCCTGAAATGATACCCTGCTCTTGTACTCATGGGTAAGGACCTGCTTTTCTCAGAAATTGACACAAACACTGAAAGTGAACACATGATTTTGTTTGTTATATGCTGGAGAGAGTGCAGGCGTACTCTGCACCCTCCCAGATTCAGAGTTAGGTTTGGGATGGTGTTTTTTAGACATAAACATGCTGAAATGTTTGACAAAGTTAGTGTATTCTGTCATATATGTTCTGTCCCAGTAGTGAACGTTCATATTAAACATAACAAAAGTTGAGTGATAATAACTCAGCATATGTACAAGTAACCTCTGTGAGCCAAAAGCTCAGATGGTCTGAAACATGGACTGCCACTAAACTCACAGTTTATATGTATATTTTTTCTCTAAGTGGTCAGAGAGAGTTATCCTTCATATGGTCATCTCAGTTATGGAACCCACATGCGGTTCAAAACCTTTACTAGGAGTTCAATTTTCAATTATATTTTGATAGAGCGCCAAATCACAACAATTCCCTTAATGCGCTTTATATTGTAAAGGTAAAGACCCTACAATAATACATACAGAGAAAACACCAACAATCATATGACCCTATGATCAAGCGCTTTGGTGACAGTGGGAAGGAAAAACTCCCTTTTAACAGGAAGAAACCTCTGACAGGAATAGGCTCAGGAAGGGGCGGGGCCATCTTCTGCAGCTGGTTGGGGGTTGGGGTGAGTTAAAACAGCTCATTTCAGACAGAGCATGAATGAATGAAAGGTTTATTTTGAACTGTGAATCATGCAAATCTTAAAAAAATATTTTAGATAAGATTTGACCTCAAGAGGCTTTTGTTAATGTTAATATTTGACGCATTTGTAAAATGGTATCAAGGGTTGATATTTGTTAAAGGTTTTGTATCAAAGTTAGAAATTCTTTTGTGATGGCACTAATGTGAGGAATTTCACTACATACAGTCTTTTATCCTTCCTCTGCTGCCTTTTGTTCTAGTCTTATGCAAAATGATTCTTAGTTTTTAATTGATGTGTTAAAATTTTATAGTTAGAGTAACGTTTCCACTGCAAATCTTCTCAGAAAATATTTTGCAGAACCCTTGAACTAAGCCAAACACCCTGGAGAGCCTGTGTGCCTGCAATCTTCATGTTTTTTGTGACCAAAATACAGGAAACAGATACAACAGCTGTTTTCTGCAAACGTTTGTGTTGAATTTGTGGCTTGCTAAATCATCTTTATCCAAGTCCCTCTTTAGCTAGTGAGTCCAACAAAAGGCTCGCTCAGATTACATGTCTTTGACATCCTCTTTCAAATCGAAGATGAATGATGGGCAACTTTTACAGTAAGTTCTCCCAATAGTTTATTTTTTCTTTTGGTGGTTTTCCCCACAAAGAAGTGATCAGGTCAATCCTCATATTATTTGCTTTTCATGCAATTACTGTATTGACTGTATTTGTCTTGCAGTTTCTTGGGTTTGACTGGGGGAATTTTTGCAATTTGGCATCTCCGTGATTCCAGGTGTGGAAAACGTACTTGAACAATCTGCTGTGGTAAACACGTCCAGTGCTGTAAACACGTTTCAAGGTTCTTGACCGATCAGCTAACTGGAGCCTGAAAACTCAGCAGTTCATCTGAGGCCAAACCTCAGCCTGACTCTCAGCCCAGATTCTACCAGAGCTAAGAGATGGGTGGAGGAGGGAAGTGGTTAACTGTGAGGTCGAGGTCATTGTTTGTCAAATATTTCTTTATCGCTGTCCCTGTCATTGACTTTATGTCTGATTCTTTTTCTTCTGAGGTGACAGGTTTATGGTTTTGATTGTGTCTTTGTGTTTCTGGGTGCTGTTTAATTGCACTCTCGATGTGTGATTTAAATTGAGTGTAGTTCAGGGCAGTCATTCTTTTGACTGCTTGTTCGCTAGTTTCAAATTCAGACTGTCAGTTTTGTTTTCATCCACAGTTGTTGGACAAATAGACAAAGTCCATAGAACTTGGAGAGTTTCCAGATGTTTTGCAACTCTCTGGATTGCCTCAAACAGCATGTGGACTGATTTTTGACCAATGGGACAAATATCACACCACTGAGCTCATTTGAATCACAGACAGATTGTTTTGGTTTTGGGGATCAAATCACACTCTAACCTTTCTTTATTCGAGTTAATATTAGTGAGTCCCACTCACACAGACTTAGAGACTGGTTGGCAATCATTTGGCAACCATCGGTTGATAGGAAAAAGTGTCTAGCACTCGACCCACTGCTGAGTGGTTGCTTCTAGTGTGAAACTGGTTGCAAACAGGTATTTGGTGCTGTACCAAAAACCTTTTTATTATTGTTAAGGTGCCACAGGTTGCCATGGTCACCAGTAGTTTGCATGGAAGATGCCAGTTTGTCTGTCCACCATCAAAAACTACTTGCCAAGTAGTGCTGAAACTGTGAAAAGTGAGCTGCAAACTGGAAACTCAGACTGTTTGCCTTTAAAGTAAATAGTGAGATTCGCAAACTTTCAGATTGTACAAACTAAAGGTTTATGTGGAGATATGGAGACACAAACAGGACACAGAAGGTAAGATAGAAGAGAACAGCTCAGAGGAAGGTTGAGGAGAAAAAGGTCGGTAAGTACTCTTACATGGACGATGTTTTGATGTACGTGGCGTTTTTCAAGCGAGGACACTCCACCGTGACGCACTGGAAACCTCCGTAGGTGTTCACACACAGCTGGTCTGCTGTGCAGTTGTGCATCCGTTTTTCACACTCGTCAATGTCTGAATGCGAAAGGTCAAAGGTGAGAGGTACAACTACAAGGGCGCAGCCATCTTAAACATTCCCCAAATAGAACAGGATGACCTCTGAACTCTGACCTGTGCAGCCGCGGCCGTCTCTGGTCAGGTCGTACCCGGACGGACAGATGCAGTGGAAGCTGCCGGGTGTGTTCACGCACTGATGGACGCAGAGCAGGCCAGGCTGACCGAGGGGAAACAGATGGCACTCGTCGATATCTGAAACAGACACAAGCAAAATTCTAGTTGATTAATCGGTCGGTTGATTGAAAGAAAATTTACATCCAACAATTTTGGTTCTCAAGCGAAGATATTGAAAATCGATTTTTTTAACTGCTGAGAATGATCAGCGTTTTGTTAATGTGGTGGTTATTGGTATGGACTGATCACCTGTGCAGATGTTGTTGTCACGGCCTGATATGGTGAAGCCCACGTCACAGGTGCAGCGGGTGGAGCCCAGGAAGTGTGTGCAGTGAGAGGGTCGTACTGAAGAGGAGGGAGAGGATGACGTGGGTGACTGGTGAGAAAGTGAAGTTGCTGAAGAGGATGCTGACAGAGCAGCAGAAGCAGGAAATGATGACGAAGAGGAGGCGGAGGAGGAGGGAGAAGCGGGAGAGAAGGAGGGGAGGGAGTTGGCGGTGCTGTTGAGGTCTGAAAAGAGAAACCAGGTTTAAAAAAACAGAAGCACAAAACTTTGAAGCAGAACTGTGATTGACCTCCGGAGACTCACGTCTGCACATGGGCTGCTGACCACTCCACTTCAAAGACTCCAGACACACTCGGGTCCGAGGACCAATCAGCTCATAGCCGGACTTGCACAGGAAGTGGACCTCGTGTCCGATGCCAAACACCCTGCCCAGTCTGCGGCCGTGAGTGGGGGGATCCGGTTTGGGGCAGGATGCTGCAAGGCAAAACATTTCTGTCTGAGATAATCTTAATCCACCTGCTGGACCTCAGAAAAGTTATACACCAGCTCAAACCCTGTGGTCATCTGGAACAGACACCAGGAACTGACGGAGCTCCAGTGTGTCAGCCTCCCCTGCAGCTGCGCCACAAACCATGCCCCGCCACAGGGACACTACACCAAAAACTCCTCCCACTTTTACCATTTATTTTTTTACCTATTTTAAAGACGGCCATGGTGCTGTTGTGCAGGGTGCTAATCTTCTTCTTTAGGGAGCGCAGGCTCTGCTGGTAGGACGTCTCATGGACCGCCAGCATCTTCTCCACCTGCCGCAGCGAGTTCAGCAGATCGTGAGTGGATGGACACTCCTGTGGGGGCGGGACGAGGAGGGGTTAGAGAAGGCCTTCCTCCATCTAATCTTTGTCTTTTTTGGCACTTTTATAATAAGCCGAGTAAATTCTGGGGCCAGAACACCAAAACCATGAGCTGACTCAAGCTCAAATGTGCACGGTGGATGTGGGTGTATACTTCTAAATGCCTCCTATCACAATAAATATTCATTAATTACTATTAATTCTATCTTTAGGCCCAAATATGAAAACACAAAGTTTTTCCAAGGTTGTAATAATTTGTTTGGCTAGAGGCAGAAGATGACCATCACATTCTGTTTGCAGGTGTGAGGTCTGCACACAGAGGTGAGGTTTTTCAGAGCTGCATTTAAGCCTGGGTGAAAACTGAACCAGAAGCGGCCGCTCGCCTCACAATCACTGTTGAAACACAGCTTAACTCGGCGCTGCTGCCACACAGCGAACCTGTGGTTTGTGTTTTCGGTGTTTGGAGGCGTTCCTTTGGTTTCTTACAGGCAGTGAAGACTAAGGAGGGTGAACCTGAGCTCTGCGTGCTGAGCTGCAGCTACTATGTATTTAAACAGACTTTGGTGTTGGTGTGAGTAATCAAACTCTAATGACAATAAAAACAAGAATTTGTTCGTGCACTTTGATTGATTTGACCAGGGCTAAGGGTGTGTCATAGTCGTTGAATTTCTTTTTTTTTTTTAATTTTAGTTTTTTGGACATTATTTAAAAGTACACAAGATTAAAAAGTTCAAAGAGCTCCACTTGATTTAAATTTACCTGAATCAAATTGAAGGTGGGTGCTCCTGTGCACCTTTGCTCTGAGCAGAACTCCTAATGTGTCGTCTTATACTTTCTGCTTCTAGCTGGGCCTTCTCCAACATGTCAGAAAGATGAATCTTCAATTTGATCTTAATTTTTTAAAGCACACAAAGCTACAGTTTGAAGATATGTGTTTGTGATGCGATGATTGTCTGCATAAATGTTTAATTGAGTTTGAAAAACGAGTTGATGTTTGTGTTTAGCATAGAAGAATCTAAAAATATCAGCCATGCTTGAAGCTCTCAGGACTTGCAAGAGAAGATGATTATGAACATCATATGGCCAAATGTACAGAGCTAAATGGATTTTTCTTTGTTATATCTATAATCATAGTGTGTGGTACTGCACTATGCTTCAATAAATAATCTCAAATATATTTTTAATCCAAAAAAGATCACGAGCTTTCTCTTGATCAGATCATGTTCCAACTTTTTTGACTCTCTAAGAAATAAAACCTGGATATAAAATCATTTTGATGTCAACTTTTACTCAAAAAACATTTAGACCCAAAATGCTGACTTAAGTAATTAGATTACATGTAAATCTACCATGAAATTTTGTTACATGAGTACAATGTAAAAAAAAAAAATTAAACTTACTTCATTTTGCTTGATTTTTTATTTGAACTTTATATGAACTTTTGATTTCATATATTTCATTTTCATTTTACTCAAAATTGTTCCTTCAGTGTCCTACTAATTAGAGAGGGGTCAGCTGACATTTTAAACATGCATTATTTTAGCTTTAGGGGATGACTTTTTTTTTCAGGAATATCATCTCCAAGACTGGGAACATTAAAGTGTTATAGCCTAAAAGCTATAAAAGTAAAATGCAAACATGATAAGAACTATTCTTATGTATTTTATTTAAGAAAAACAGTCGTAATTTTTTTTTATTACATTAAATTCGATTGAATACATACATTATATTGAATTAGTCTTATGAGACCTTCGGTCCACATATAGACGATTTCATGTTTTTCTTATTTTTTTAAAAAGCATGACCAGGTCAGACACCGGTACCAACCTGAGCAGAAGAAGAATAAATCTGATGAAGGCTGATCATCATCATCGTCAGCGTAATGACCCCAGCAGCCTTCATCCTGGAAAAAAACTCCATCCTCATGATGATCCGTCTTCAGCTCCTCTGCTGCGTCCTCAGAACTGAACCATCTCTCCTCCTGCTCTTTCTTTTCGAGGGCACTTGCCAAATTTCTCCTGCGCTCCCTCACAACCCTCCCTCCACCTCCACCTTCACCTCCACCCACCTCCCTGTCAGGCATGTTGGAGGTGGAAGCTGAAGCCAGAGGAGGAGGAGGAGGAGAAGAAGGAGGGCCCACATCTGGAACATGCTGTCCCTTCTTTCTTTTTTTTTATAAACCATCAGCAAATCCAGAAATAGACTTAAATTATAAGGAGAAGTCAGCTGGCAGTGGTGTCTTTTAATCATCCCCCGTTGTTGGGGAGTATTTCAGATTTGCTCTCCAGCTCAGGAATGTGGCTCTTGCTCCAATTACAGTCACTATAAAGCCCCACTTTTTTTGAAACCCCAAACTCGCCTCATTGCAGCATAATGTCATGTTGCTCCTAAATGACAAGGCAGCGATATCTGAGGCAGAAGCCCCCGCCTCGGTTATCCCCCACTCAGAAAGAGAAAAAAAAAGAGGTGTAGAGATCCTGGAAGAGATTTTAGAAAAGACCCTGCAGCTGCTACAAGTCCAAACTTCAACTTAAACTCAGAGTCATATATAAGGTATGATAATGGCAGAGTATGCATGCACACTATAATCTCCTATACAGCACCCTAAACACATGAAAATCCCCAAAAGGAAAAACACATCTGCTGAATTTGGAATTATAACGTTTAATTGGAAGTAAATAAAAAAGATGATTGAACCAGACTCCATCAAACAAGGCCTTGAATTTCCTTGAAGAGCCTGGAATTTCATGTGCAGTGAGCGCAGAGGGACACACACTCTTTCACGCATTTGTTAAAAACACAAAAGAACCATTTGCACAGCTAAAAACTGTCTTTATGGAAGATTATTGGAAAAACAAAAAGAAGCACATTTTGATTTTTAACATGCCTAAAATTAGAACACTGAGTCCACACAAGATATGTGCTTAAATAACAGATATGTCATCATAAGTAAACTAACAGAATACAAACCCCAAAAAGGGGGTTGGGTATTCATACCAGATGCCAGCTGGTATGAAATAGAGATGCTTTAGTTTTATTCTCTTATTAGAGTTATTCTTGAATTATCATAATTAATGTTGGTCCAAGTTCAGCATTGCAAGTGAGCATATTGTTATGATGTCATAGTTTTGTGACATGTAAAAAAACAAAAACGGCCAATGAGCACTCAGGAAAACATTGTAAATAAAAGGCTGTTAGGATTGGGGCTGGGGGTTGGGATGTGATCGTGCTTAGGGTTGTAGCGCTAGGGTTAAGCTCTTCTGGTTAGGGTTTAGTGTGTGGTGTAACGGTGTGTCCACATCACAAAAGTATGACATCACAGAAATGTGAGTGGTCACTTGCAATGTGGAATGTGGACCAAGATTAAGTCTGATTATGCGGGAACAACACCCACATGGAGCTATCAGATTGTGCTTTGCTCATCAGCCAGTATCACCAAAGACAGCCTGAGACCTCCTGGAAAACAGGTGGAGCTGTGAAGCACTCACCGGAATGAAGTGAAAGGCTCATATTGTCATCTTTTTTTCAGGTTTTAAAACTTTTAACAGATTTTTTTTATTACAGCAAGAAATTTGTTAAAATATTAATTTCATTGGCTTTCTGTATTGCTCTTACAAAACGGAGCATCTGAGTGGAGAGGTGTTGTTTTGTAATTTTGTCTGTCTTTTAGGTGTTTTGTGGTGATCCTGATGTAGCTGTGACTTCAGTTCTTAAACGTTATAATCTTAAACTTTTAAAAACTAAACATATGTTGGCATTTTCGACTAGAACAAATGATGCAGTGCTCATACTTGAGCCATCATCATGCAACAACATCAAAGTGTTATATTTCTGACACCACAGGAAATACATGCTTTTATTCTGGGACTTTTCTAGAACAGCTTGATTCTTATGATTATGAAAATAATCCTTCATCTTTTCTTGGGCTTTAAAGCAGTCCCTCAGGTTTTTCACATTAGCTGAAAAAACATTTGTTTTAGCACCTTTCTCTGTTAATAAGATATCATTCCTCTAATTGTTTAATATCAGGATTCACCTTGGTTACACTTTATGACAGAAAGTAAAGAGAAGAAAAGTGACACAAAGTTAAATGTGATGAAAAAAAAAGTAAGTTATCCTGAATGTCGTGCTTGTGCCAATGAAAACTTTTAATACTGTTGGCAAACGACAAAGGGAGAGGAGAGGGGGAAGGCATGTTAGAAAGCAGTGAGAGAGCAGGAAAGTGTAGTGAGAGTAGGGACTGGATGTATCGTCTATGAGCAGTAAAGGGAGAGAGCTGGCTGATATTATATTGGAGCATACTTCATTGGACATGGAGCTGAAGGGAACAGGTGATAAGGAGATGTTGTGTAGTAGCTGATACAGGCTCTGGGTGGTGGGGAGAATTGCTAGATGGCTGGATAAGAATGGCTGTAGTGATGACGGAAACTGCAAAGAAGGTGTTTGATGTGACCTTTGGACGGAGGAAAGGGGACAAGGAGACTTGGTTTTGGACTGAGGACATACAGGATCACTTAGGAAGAAGTTAGCAGAGAAAGAGCAGGATAGTCAGGGATTCAAAGAAAGTAGACAGGAGTACTGGGAGGTGATGTGTACAGTGAGGAAAGATTGAAGAAAGCATGGGCAGCAGGTTAGGGTGGTTAATGATTGAGACAGAAATGTGCTAATGAGAGAAGAGAAGAAAGTTAGAGAGAAGTAGATGGGTGGAAGACAGTTAGAGAATCAGGAACTGCAGAGGGTTGGTAACAAGGAAATGAGGGCGGCTATGGAAAGGATAAAGAGTGGAAAATTATCCATATGACATACCTGTGGAGTGGTGGAGAAATCTAGGAGAGAGGGGAATCATCTTTTTGACCTGATTGTTTAAAACAACCTTGGAGTACGAGAGGATGTCTGAGGAATGTAGAAGTGTACTCGTACTGATTTTCAGAGACAAGCGTGATGTGCAGAGCTGTAGTAACTACAGAGGGATAAAGCTGATGAGCCATGGCATGTGGAAGGAAAAGAGTTGTTGAGGTTAGGTTAAGAAGAGATGTGATCCATTTTAAAATTCTTTCATTTGTTTTTAAGTCTCTTAATGGTCTTGCCCTTTCTTATTTGTTTGATCTGCTTCAGACAAATAAGAAAGGGCAGCACTGCGGTCAGCTGTTATGTTGTTTTTAAAGTGCTTTAGAAATAAAGTGAAAGTGAAAGTAAAGTGAAAGTGATGATCAGTGAGCAGTAGTATGGCTTCATGCTGAGAAGAGCGCTACAGATGGCATGTTTGCATACATATTATTGGGTGCTAAGAAAGATGTGGTGCTGCATCAGGAAGTCGGGAGTGGCAGAGAAGTCTAAGGCTGGTGGAGGACAATCTGCCGTGCAGAAAGAAGAGAAGAAGACCACAGAGAAGATTGATGCATGTTTTGATGGAGGATATACAGAGGGTTGGTGTGACAGAGGATGATGGTACAGATGGAGTGAGATGGAGGCAGATGATCCAATGTGGTAATCCTTAACTGGAACAGCTAAAACAAGAGGAAGAAACAGTCTGGCTTGACAAATTATGGATGTTGGTTGGTGTCCACCAGGTGGAGCTTGAGTCTTTTCAGAAAACCAAAGAATTCAGGTCTCTTCACAAACATGTGGCACCACCGCACTTTGGAAAATGATAATTTACTTTGGCAAAGTTGCTGATTATAGTTTGATGCTTTGATCCAAACCACATGAGAACTGAGAGTTCTGAAAACAAAGATGATTTACTCACGTTTGTCTTTTCAGGCAGAAGCAAACTGACGGATGGTTTTCTGTGTTTCTGATGTTTGTTTGAGGTTTTTGCTGTTGTTTCCTTATTGTTTCTGGATACATTTTGCAATCAGTCAGTTTCTGGCCTGTAATTTTTTAATACAGCTTGCAGGGACTCAGTGGAAATAAATTGTGTTTAACCAGGATTATATGAGTTATGACATCTGCTTTCCAACTGTGTCCTGCCCAAGACAGGAAACAGTGGTGAATTATATGAACAGAAATTCACACGTAATGAGTTTACAAATGTGGATGACTAAAAGAGTAAGATTAAAAAAAACACTTCAAATGAGGGAATGTAATTGAGAATTGTTTTTGATTTGAGGTTACAGATTGTTTTTATGTGTTTGAAGCTACCTGGTACCTAGACCTGAATCTTGTTCCATTTTAAAAACTTCTAGGCTGGGCTGTGCCTTTGGAGGTGGTCCTGAGGGTCTTGATCCACACTGTAATGATGTGAGTCATTAAGGGTCACATCATGAGCCAAGACGTTAAATATTTGTGAGACATCTCTTTACCCTGACATCATGTGAGTTATTGAGGTCCAGAGATGGGCGTTACAGTAACGTGTTACAAGTAACGCGTTACTGTAATCTGATTACTTTTTTCAAGTAACGAGTAAAGTAAGGGATTACTATTGCAAAAACGGTAATTAGATTACCGTTACTTTCCTGTAGGAACGCCGCGTTACTGCGTTACTAAAACCGTGATTTTTTTGCGAGAATGTCTCATGACAGTGACGTAAGCGAGTGCGACGTTCGTGACAACAGCTGTGTGCAGATCAACAATGGATCAATATCGAGTGCAGAGAGAGTATGAGCGTGCAGCGTTTAAAGTGTGGAAGTACTGACCTTACTTTGAGTTTGATTCCATAAAAAGTGACAAAAACATTAGTGTCCGCTGTGCGTGGGAAGAAAACTTCTTTTTACAGCGAAAAAACCCCTAAACTTCCAACAAGCACCGAGTAGCTGCGACGTAATGGGAAACTCACAGAGAAACTCACGGATAAACACAAAAACTATTTTATTTTATGTGCTGGAATGTGCAGAAAATAGGTTTAAATGTTAAACTAATTTCTTCCAGTCAGAGAATGTTGCATATAATTTTATTTTTGCTTGATGCATAAAGTTAAAAGATTAAAACTAATAAAACAAGTTTAAAAAAAAGAGACTTTTCCATTTGATTACATTTTGTATGATGGATTATGCAGAAAAAGTAGAATTGGGCTGAAAGATCTATCGCTTTATCACCTATTCATGTTGTAAATCGTGTTTTTAAAAAGTAAATAAGTAACTAAGTAATTAATTACTTTTGAAAATAAGTAATCAGTAAAGTAACAGGATTACTTTTGGGGGGAAGTAATCAGTAATTAGTTACTGATTACTTTTTTCAAGTAACTTGACCAACACTGTTGAGGTCACATGGGTCAGGATAGGTGCAGATGTGGAGCTGGGTCTTATCCTGCTGAGGTGGTTCTCCTGTGTTGTGCTGCGTGCTTGTGGAGTGGTTGTTTGGTTTCTCCTTTGCAAATGTTTTAGTATTACTTACTGCACTACATTGTTCAGCTTGTGCTTGGATGTTTCATCCTTGGGTTTTTGTCTGAGTTGTTGCTGGGTCTGAAGTGCACTGGGATTTTGGAAGTTCCTCCTCAAAAAGGTCAAAAGAAATTGATGGCATTAGGCCAGCGGTCCCCAACTTTGTCGCTCCACGGACCGGTTTAATGTCAGACAATATTTCCACGGACCGGCCTTTAAGGTGTCGCGGATAAATGCAACAAAATAAAATGATACGACCAAGACAAAAACTGTGGTATTTTGTAAGTACAATAATAAACATGAATTCACTGTGTAATTGTGCAACTTTATTAGCAGCATCCACCTGAAATGCGCCAACAATATTGAGAGTAACATCCTCCTCTCTGCCCCTTAATGCTCTCTGGTCACTATAGTAACGCGTAAATATTTCTTTCAAAGCAATCAATCAATCAATCAATCAATCAATCAATCAATCAATCAATCAATCAATCAATCAATCAATCTTTATTTATAAAGCACTTTTCATACAGAAAAAATGTAGCACAAAGTGCTTTACATAGTTAAAAGCAGCCCACCCC